>NT_177531.1:251260-274657 GCF_000188095.3 Bombus impatiens
GGTGATTCTACGCGAAAAAAGAAGTCGAAAATATAGAATAAAATTTTTTTTTTAATTTTTCCATCGAGACAACGATCTACAGTGAGATCCGTTATAAGGAGACGCGATAAAGTGCACGCGTACCGAGCGAAAAATCAAAGTCGATTTTCTCGAAAACAAAGCCTCGAACGAAAAATTTTTATTCCATATTTTCGACTTCTTTTTTCGCGTAGAATCACCCCCTTTCCGCTTGTACCACCAGTTACCAACCACCTTGTATATATATGTACGTGTATGTATATAGATATATGTAGGTGTAAAGGGATGAGTAACGTAGGTAGACATTTGGTCTATTAGGTTCGACGCACCGAATGAAACAAGATATGCCTCGATCGTGCCTGGTTTTTTCTTAGGTAAACGAGGTTTACCTCGATGGTAGGATACGTTTGGCAGAAAATCGGCCCTCTTTAGGGATTTACGAGTGACACGAAACTAAAGCGTTCGCCACTTTGTCGTAAACGCAAGGCCAGAACCGGGAGACCGAATAATGGAACGATAAATCACTAGCATTATATTCTTGCGCATCTTGGGAAACGATAAATCATACGGCGCACCGAAGGCATACGGACGCGCCGGTATTAAACGTTTTCGGAGCCATTGTCTTGCCTGCTGGCAACGGGGATCTTTTTAAGTCCTGCATTGCGTCTCATCCGCTTCAATGAATCACAGGTATCCACGATTAAACGGTACCGCTTCGACTTTAAGCTGCGGACGACACCGGTGTACAAGCTAAAAGCAAATCAGCGTAACGCTAACTGCGCACGCGAGAGCAACGAAAAACCTGTAAATCTCGGTGGCAGGCGTTGAATTTCGAGGGAAGTTCGTTTCAATTACGATAATGGCCACGGCGAAACCATTACGAGATAGAGAGCGTCTTGCCTGTTCGCTGGAATTCGGTTTGATTAACAACCTTAACACAGAAGATTCGCGATAATAGGTCGTTAAAGTTTATCTACGATCCACGGGTAAACGAAGTACCAGCACGGATGCTTGTTTTTACGGGGACGTATATTTGCGTGGAACATGCGGATGTAACATCGGCGGGCAAGGAACAATGCAGATGCAGGGGAAATGGAACAATCGCGTTCGACGAAAGTTTCATGGAAATTCAGCGATTACGATGTCGGAACACGACGTTTCTCAATGGATTCGAAATATACTCCGAGAACAAAGCGAATCGAACCCTTGTAAAAGTTGGCAACGACAGATACAATAGTGCGTGCCCGAGTGCATACGTACGCTGTTTTTTGCATGCATCCACGTGTTGCTATACAAATTTCCAACGAATTTCAAAAGAGAGATCTACGAAATATACGCACAGTTGACGGAAGTAAAATTTCATCGTGGCACGTATCGAACGTATCTACGTCATGCAGCGCGTGAATAAAATACGCTCTTTTCAGAGTGCATCAACGAGAACCGAAATAAAAATGTTTGCACGCTCCTCCGCGAGTCCCGTGTTCCGCTTAATGAAAATGTTCCCAATGCCGTAATATATTCTCCATCGAGGAACAAACACGCGAGATCGATGTCGATAATTATTATGTCCTTGAAAAACCTATATCCAAACGAACTCTTAATCTACGCCGTTCCCGATTAATTCCAAATTATCAGCAATTTCGGGCTAGAAAATTCGTTATCGCGTTTAACGAGACCTCCTCGATCGTCGCGTAACTAGCTTATCATCGAACCTACTCGTTCGGCAAATCTCGTGAGATTGCAATTTACACGGCCAACGTATCGATGTTAAACCGGTGCAGATGTATCGCTGTTTACTAGCGGTCTTACTAAGGAACAGCGACATAACGATCTTGCGTTTCGATGGTCTCGTTATTACGACGCCCGACGCTCCGATTCCAGCCAATTTTCCTCCGCTACTGCTCCCGATTATCCTTCGAAATTAAACCGAAATCGCGTTTCCTTTGCGCTTTGTATCCCAGTTAAACAGCTTAATTACGCATCAACGAGTGTCAAATGATACCCCAGAATGGTTGTCCTCTACCAAATTGCGAGTGAACGAATACGATTCTTTGCAAAGACAACTTCTCGCGCAACAGCGATTGAGAATCCACGGGCAACGTTGGAAAGGAAAATTAGAGTAATTTACGGAGCAACCGATTGAAAAACCAGCTAGGATTCTCCTTCGTCTCAAAATCCGTCTCTCTGTCCGTGTTCCCCTTTATAAATATTTATTATGCGCAAACAAGAACGAGGAATCCTGGTAGAAACCACGCACCGAATTCGATCGTGAAAGCATTTGCTTGTACTTTAAACGATCTTCCTCGGTATACCGTATAATTCAATAAAATTTGAATTTATCGTTAACGCTGCATTTCACGCGGCCCGAACTAGGAAGCAAAAGATTCTTATAGTCTCGATCTTTCGTTATCAGCGACGAACACGATCACTCGAAACTTAATCGATACACGAAAAAAGATGCCGATCGAAATGAAAGATCGGTAGCTACACGTGGACGAAAAGCAAAGATTTGCGAAGGTTGGAACGTCGAGAATAGAGAGAAACGAAAGAATATCCGATCCGTTGTATTCGTCGGGTCGCGCGATAACCAACTTTATCCGGACACGAGATTTCTCGCGGAAAATACACGACCCACTGATTCTGCGGCGTGCCGGGAATACGTTGAACCGGGGCTGAATTGACGTTTGACCAGCCCGTAGGCGATACGAAAATATACCGTAAATACGCTCCACTCTTACCCTCCCAACACCAGCCCTCTACTTCCTCTATTTTATTTCTTTCTTCCTTTTTTCCACCTTCCGCTATACACCGAGTTCGCTACGTGCCTTGGAAAAACGTTACCGCATTGCGTGACCCGTCTTTTCCGATCAAATCTCCGCCCTATGGTTAAACACGCGATAATTATCAACAACCTACAGAAACCCTGATTTCTCCCTAAGCTATTCCTGATTTACCCCTAATTTTCCTCTAATCTATTCTTTTCATCTGTCGATGCTAAAAATCTTGTTATACGTAGGTACACGTGTATACTGGTGTACTATGACGGACAAATTGCCATTTAATTCGAGTGTGAAGACTATCTTCGAATCTAGCGATGATATTATCCAGCTGCTGAAATCAGCACCGGGCCAACATCGGCAATTTTGCCGGCCAAACGCGAGACTACGCGATAGCAGCAACGAGCTTCGGTAAACAGATTAAACGCGCGTCCGACGAGTCACGCAGGTGAGCACCAATTGCGTTCATTATTAACGTAATCAGGTGCACCTGAGCCGCGCATGAATACGTTGCAACGCGACCAGTTTACGCTAACGGTTGCGAAAGGTATCGATATCGTTGGGAACGAGCGCGAACCAACGCGATGATTCGCACGCTCCATTACCGTAATTTCCCCGTGAAAGCAAAAAGGGACGAGCCTCGATCCTCCGCAAAGTAGTCTACCAACGACGATACTAAGATTGTACAGAATCGTGGAAAGGATCGAATCTCGTTCCAATTTTCCATCGTTCGCGCACAAACCGAAAAGAACGGAAATTCGATGAAAATTGTAAAAGAATCGCAGCAGAGATGTAAGCAGATGGAAGAAGGTTCTTTCGTTCTATCGGGACCAAGCATCGTCTGGTGAAATTTTGGTTGAAAATTTGCCAGAAGAAGGTGTAGGATCTAGGATCCTACGTTCGCACAATGTTATAGTGGCTCCTATTTTCGCCTCTCGTCCTTCGTCTTCTCCACATCCTTTACGATTTCGTCGTCGCTTCTAACGGCCAGGGAAACAGAGCCGAAAAGACGGTACGGTGAAACAGAGGGAGAGGAAAGTTCTAAGCACGAGGCTACATTTGCATTTCTCGACACTTAGGTCCGAGCGGCGCACCGACGTTATGCAAATCTTAATTCGCCTCACTAGAAAACTCGTAAAATTACCGAGCTTTTCCGCAATAAAGCCTCGTATAACTTGCACGCCTTTGATCCTTGCCTATCTAGGCCACAGTGTCTACCATCTTTCCAGGAAAGTGATTCCACGATTATCGTCTGACGATAGATGACGATCGTCGTTTGCGAATCCGCTGTTAATGGCTATCGTTTGATATTAAAACGAAATTGCAGAACCACGCGTCGAGGATTCGCGTTCAACCGTCCATTTGTAAATTCGATCTTCGTATTTCGACGTTAGCTAATTGATAGCCGCGATGCAAGGAACCATGATATTTGATCACCGCTTAATTAAACTACGCGATGCAGACGTAAAACTCATTAACAATATTGCACAAGTTGTAACCAACGGAATCCTACGTAACGATAAAACCAATATATATAGCATATTAAATGCGTAGTTTTTCATCAAAAGCAAATGCGTGATAACATTCGTTATGCAGTTCCGATTTATCAAATAACGTTGAAACGATGAAAGATAAAACAATGATACGAGAATATGCTATCGGGTTTCGTTAAATTTCGAAATACGAGAAAACTGTGAAATATAAATAATTTTTCCGCGTGTGATGTACAATGTTTTTAAAAAAAGATAGAACGGGATAACGTTCGTTTCTAACAAATTTGTTATTAATTTATAATATTTACGCAGTTATAATTTTCGAACATACGACTCGGTTAACTGATTTTCCGGAAAAGATTCGAGATTTTTAACTAAATTAAATGAAATTGACTAAATAACATATGGGAAAACAAAAATCGCTTTGTTACAACGGTGAATACAACAGATTATAAATACAATATTGTTATTTTTAATCTTCGAGATATCCTCCCAAGTGCTCTAATATATCGTAAATACATACACATGTATAGATATAGAATATCTAATACGAGTTTATGCACTTGAAAAAGTTCGTGTTAAACGTACTATTATCGACGTTGTAACAAAGATTAAGGAAACCTGCAAGAATCAAGTCTCGCGGAAACGAACGCGAAATAGAACCGTTTTGGACAATGGTATGATGCACGTTTTACGCGTATATGAACTTACCGAGTAGCTCATTTAACGCTGAGATATCTCGAATAATGGCGACACAAAATGTTTCAACCAGAACATTTACGCTATTACGTTCCGTGTTAAAGTTTATTACCTCCAACCCAGGAATTCGAGGAAAGCTTCGCTTTATTAACACGTAATAATACTGCTATGTTAGTTTTTCTTTGATAGAATTTCCAAAGATATACGAGATAATTTAATGGAATATTTGCGTACACTAAACTTGTGAAATATAATTTTCGAACACAAATATTAACACAGTCAAAAGCTATTACATTTAGTTAACCATCGTGTTAACACCATATTGTGGTAAAAAGGATAAAAGTTATTTATCCAGGTATAACGTAACGAGCAAAGTGGGAACTAAGTTATCGACCGATAGTTCCTTCCATATCCTTAGAAGATAAGTACAGATCACGGAAGATCTATTTTACTTGCACTTCGAATAAGATACGATATGGAACAACGAATTATTATTATTCCTGTACTTCGTTGGTACTGATATTTTATAAGATTTCATGTAAGGTGTTTTAAACGAATACAATGGGTGTAATATATTTAATCCAACCACTGAAGTTATAATTGAGAATAAAATTTTAAAGTGCTGCAGATAATATTATTTAAATTGTGTACGTAATTATTTGAGATTAGATTTAAATTTAAAGACGTAAATTATCGTATATAAATTGAATTTACATATGTAGATAATCATAAAAGATTATAGTAAAAATGATTATAAAAATAGATTAAAACAAAGTTATACAAATAGTATACCTAATAGGTATATTCGACCTAATAGAGTGATTTATGTAATCGTTTTCATTTTCATCTTGGTGTTCTGACCGAGCTTTATTAAAATTTAAGATAATTTATATTTTATAATTTAATTGTATTACATATAGACTATTTGTATATGAATAATTTATATATGTATAGCATATATATTGCATATTCTCTAAGTATGTACTTATTGCTCATGGTCCAATAAAAAACTAATATAAAAGCGTACTTACGTCTGCCTTTGTTGTAATAAATCAAGCGTTGTGAAATCTGTATTCAAAATGGTCAAATTAACTATTCATCGTTCGTAATGTGTATACTGCAAACCCCAATTCTTTCGAAGCCATTAGTGCAATCAGCCAATGATCTGTACAAAAGAAAACCAAACATTTAAAATAAATATGTAAAATTAAAACCAATTGTATTAAAATAAAGCAATAACTGAACTAAAATTCTATCTCAAAAACTCATAATAATATAAAACTATTAGTAGTACTGAATATTAAATAAGAGACCGACGAAATCCAAACACAAAAATGTACGATAGCAATTAGACAGTTTTTTTATAATAGTATTTAACAAATGATTAAATAAATACGTGATAATGAAACAAACCTAATACTAGATTGCAAACAAAGATAGAATTGCACGGAGAATACTATCCAGTATTTCGTAGTAGAAATGACTTCAAAAAGTGATACATCTTGACGTCTCGATTTTCGACAGCAGAGTGGTGTCTCGCGCCGTAGCGTCGCCTAGCTGCTTTCCTATTGGTTGAAACAGAATGGTTTCTCGTTTGATTGAAGCAGCGCGCAAATTCGAAATATTGTACGCCGTGAAAACTTCCTCGATTAACGAAATATGGCAACCTCGAATCAAATAGTCGTAAGAAATTTGTAGTGTTTTGTTTCTTGCTCGACACAAGACGTACACGAATAAACGGTTATTTGGAAAAGTCAAGTGTTCCAGCAAATATTATAATAATATTATATAACTGTGGTTATATTATCTATATAATATGCATATATAATATGATACAATGTCAAATAATATAACAATACAAAATTGTGAAAATTTAAAACAAGATTTTTCAATAGTGAAATATAAATTTGGATTTGAATTCGAAAATTTGAATTTGAATTAAAAATTTCTGTGCTTCATCTCTAAGGTTACCTACGAACGGTAAGTAACATATATTTCTTTCCTTCAGTTCTCAGTTACACTGTAAAATTGTCACAATACATAATACGCACAATTTTTACAAATTACCATAATAATACTGGTTGCACAACTGATCGTTATCATTTTACACGTTTTACTTTTACAAATCAAGCGCAACAATAGCGACTTCTAAAATTCAAATGGTCCATTATAAAACTATATTTGCAACTAAGAGCTACAAGAATTATAAAACCAATTATTACGCGGCATTTGACTAAACTAATTTAAGACACTCCGAAAAGAATAAGATCACTAAAATATTTCAATTCAGGTTTCGTGTTTGGAACTATTAAAACTTTTCAATAAATTCATCTGCCCTGCTTTTCGAAGCGACTAAATAGAGGACGCACAAGGCAGAATCGCAAGTCTACAGCTGTTTTTTGATTGGGCGAAGGAGAAACTTTAATTTTTCTATCGAGTCTACTTTGTAAGGAAGCCGATCGTACTTCTTTTCTCAAAATCGAGTTCGTTGAATGCAAATTTTACATTTGATAGCATATTCGTAACAAAAACCAAGACCTAATGCGAATGATTGAACTCTTTATCTTTCTCGATATAATAAAAGTTTGATTGTCCCTTGATCCACACCCTACAGATATGACATTATATCTTTATATATTGGCATCACTGATGCTTCTTTCCAGATGGTTTCTCCAGTGACTAATTCGTAATAGTCAAAGTTGGAAAAGAGTGGTTTTAAGCCGGTGCATGTTCCTGAAATGAATTTTTAAACTTTGGTAAGGGTATGATTGAAAACGGAAGAGATTTTGTACTTGAACAATGTTCATTTTCACATCGATAATATTACTCGTTTGTCCGATGTTTACTTGAAAACACACCTCCCGTTAAGCATCAATAATTCGAAGAATTTAAAGCAAAAATTGTTAAACACTCTCTCTTCTAATTAAATTGCATTCGAAAAAATGCATCCAGTGTGTGTGTAGAATGTATTACAATTGTGTTTGGTCATCAGTTACACATCCACTCACATGTCTATGATATTGTTATGGGTGTGCTTGTTTGACACACTCATTCTGTTTTTAAGTTATTAAGTCACTTAAGTTAAGTGCATTACACTCGAACTTACGATATTGATCGGCGAATTAAAAATATAGATGATTTAAGGAACGATCGTGCTAGAGTGCATACAAACTTAGCACAAAATTATTGCTCACAAAGTACGTATTACTCGTAACGATCTAGTCAGAGAATTAATCTATCAAAACGATGCTGATGAATGACTCAACAAAGAATCATCGCGCGAAATTCCTGAAAATATGCGAACTTTTCTTTTATGTCTGTTGTAAGAAGTAGTTTGCATCTTCTGCTAAAAATTAATACTTGTTAACCCCACATTTAGTATTTTGTTTGTTTAATTGGCTATGCACTTTGTTTTGCACTCATTATGCGGTTGATTTAAAAGCAAACTTTTATTTTGTAGAGGAAAAGAGATTGCAGCTTTAAGTTAAAAGCTTCAACCTTCATTGGAATAGAAATTACATAATGACAGAGTATAAGCTTGTAGTTGTGGGAGCTGGAGGTGTTGGCAAATCCGCGCTTACAATCCAACTAATACAAAATCATTTTGTAGACGAATATGATCCTACTATAGAAGACTCTTATAGAAAACAAGTAAGTTTTTATTATAAGCAATGGAAATAGTTATCTGAGAATATATTTATATAAAATATTTTGTGACCTACAGGTAGTTATAGATGGAGAGACATGCCTTTTAGACATATTAGATACAGCTGGTCAAGAAGAATACAGTGCAATGAGAGACCAGTATATGAGGACTGGAGAAGGATTTTTATTAGTCTTTGCTGTAAATTCGGCTAAAAGTTTCGAAGTATGTTGATCTGCTTTCTTAAAATTGTTATGTTTTTTTTTTTTTATGAAAGTTATGAAAAAATGCTTGCGTATGTTTGATGTTACAGGATATAGGAACGTATAGGGAACAAATAAAAAGAGTTAAAGATGCAGAAGAAGTACCAATGGTGTTAGTAGGGAATAAATGTGATCTTCAGCAATCTTGGGCAGTAAATATGACACAAGCAAGAGAAGTTGCCCGTCAGTATGGTGTGCCTTTTGTTGAAACTTCAGCTAAGACTAGAATGGGAGTAGATGATGCTTTTTATACCTTGGTAAGTAATGTTACATGATTAATTACATATTTTACGAGCAAAATAAAAAGAAACATTATTTGTGATAAATACAGCAAACAAATATAATAAACAAAAATTTATACTATATCTATGCTTTTATTGGGTTGCTACTAATAAATTATAGGTGAGAGAAATACGGAAAGATAAAGAACATAGAGGTAAAGAAAAAAAGAAACGGATGAAGACAGGTAACTCAAGCCGTAGGAAACATCGGTGCTGTTTGCTTTAAATCACTGAATAATGTTAATTCTCTCATTTGGTACGTTAATATGGAAATAGAACGTAAAAAACATTAGATTATGTTCACTTTACGCACATTTTTGCAGCTTCCTCTATAGAATATTGTAATAAATTACAGGCACAATTTTTTCTATACATTGGGAGGGATAAAGAACAAAATATATAATAGTATTGTATTATATCGCATACATTTTTACTCTTGAAGATAAATTTCATAAAATACATTATTTGTTCAACAGTCTGCCATATAACTCTTAATATTCCATTAGCAGAAAAATTTTAACCCTTGATTGCGTAGAATAGTCAGTATCAAAAAAATATTTTCTAGGCCATCCACTTCTTTTATTATATTAGACATGAAAAAAGTATTATCTAATCAAAGAATTCTATTACTATTATGGATGGAAAAAATATTTTATTCGTTAAATTTAACAAATTCCATTTTATATATTTTATTCAGATAGTTCATAATTTTTTAACTTATTAATTAAATATGTTTTTATTGTGTACTTTTTCATTTTAGTGTGCATAATAAAAGATTACATTTTCCTAAACAAAAAGATACAAGCCATAAAACTCAAAAAACTAAAACGTGGATAACTCATTTTGTGCTGTGATGAAGTAATTTTAAGCATGCCATGCTAGTTAGATATTACTGTAATTAAGTATGCAATTTTCACAAAAACGCCTATTTACTATTTTAATAGTAGATGGTTGGCGTTTTCTTTTTTTAGTGCAATTAAAAACGTATACTTGAGATTTCTTATATCTATAGAAACTAACAGGATAAGTTGTTAATTTCTATAGCAATGTTTTTATACGTTTGCAGTAGGGAATGATTGGTAGATATGAAGTTATTCTGATTATTGTATAAATATAAGCGTCATTTTTATCTATCATTGTTGTTTCCATGTATAATAAAAAAACCTATAAAAACTATAATTTTTTTTAGGGATTATATTGCAAACCAGAGTGAAAGTTTCCATTGATATTTGAATGTCTATTATCGCCTGTATGTAATAGTAATGAGATATCGCATTTTGCCACATCTTTTTATCTCTTCATCTTATCATTTTCATGTTATCTTAGTCACGATTGTATTACGAGAAACGTATAATTTTAAGGCATTATAAATATCAATTGTAAACTTTTATTGTAATCATAAACTTTAATATTTGTTCAGACAATAATGCCATCACATTTCAACGAGACATGTATGTATAACATAAAGGATCCATTTTTTCTATAAAATCTATATCGAAATATTTAATGGAATATTTAAGATCATACTTGTACGATCGTGTCTCGGGTCTAACTGAATTTTGAACAATCAAGGGTTAAATACTTTGCTGAATGATTTAAATAGTACAATTTGCAAATATTCTTATATATATGTAAACGCGCAAATTTGTAATACTAGCTTTTTCAAATGTCGAACATATGAATATATAAAATTGCACAGCATAGGTGTTATTATGTAGTTCAAATTCGTAATAAAACTTTGTACAAAACGTGTTCTTTATATTCATTCTATCTTGAATGATTGTCATTAAATATTAATTATTATAAGTCATCTATGCTGTTTGGTTTTATAACATTGAAAGAGCAATCGACAAATCGTTGTTTGATCAATTTTATTCTTACGATGTGTATATATATCGAATAATGTTATTCAAATCAAATGGTACTAATATTGAAAAATTAAATTTCTAAATCAAAATTCATGCGTCTTTATCATATGTAGCATGTTTAGTATCAACTTTGATGCTCACGCGTATTGGGAAACATTAAACGCGTAACACTGTTTAATATTTTTTTATTCTTTTATTCAAAACATATTGTCCAATGAAAAAAATATCATATAAGTATACATAATAAGTACAAATTATAAAAAGCAATGTTTCTTTCTTATTTAATACATACACTAAAGTGTACTAATTCAACAGACCGCATATATCTGTGGATAGGAACGTAAACGTAAAAGAGTATGATTGAACTCCAATGTTCACGGATTCGGTATGATATTCACTTTTAAAGTTAGGGCAGAAAATAAATTTATAATGGTTCGATATATTTCACCCATTATTTAAAATAGCCTTATTCAAAAACATATACTTCATAATCGTAACATAATACCACCATTTATACATTAATCGAATGTTAAAACACATTTTAATGTGTCAATGTCATTGTGGATATACATCTTAGTTTTTTAACTTGATATTTAATATATATTTTTGTTAACAGATTTTCTAAGAATTTTTGTATTAACTGATTAGGGTCTTAAATTTAACACAATATTCGTCATTTAATGGCATGGTAAAACTATTGCAACGATACAAATGTAATAATTAGTTTATAAAATAATTAAAATTAATAAAAAATCATTTATACGTATAAGAAATATAGTTTCTTAACCCGTTTCAATTACCATTAATTAGAAAATTTATCAAGATAGCATTTATTTTAAGAAATTGGGAAACTATATGTAGAACACAATATTTTTGGTTTAATTTGCATTTATTTTCGAGCACCTAAGTAAATATAAAATCGTTATACGCCTATATGATTTTGTATGTAACTATATCACTGTCATGGTACTGTTTACTATACGTAAAAGCTATCTTCTAATTACATACGAAATGGTAAATATAGGCTTGTGTGTATACAGTAATATATATATATATACATATACATGTATATGTATGAATGAACGTGTGTTTGGATGTGTGTATGTATACATATATATATATGGCACATCAGTCTGTACGTTTACTTAAACCACTTATGAGTAATTATTAAATACTACCATGTATCTGTCGACAAATCTTATGAATTGTTTTGTTACGTTTGGCATTATTCATGGCGGATGGCTTTAGCACTACCGTATCATTTCCATGTATTTTTGTTTATGTTTGCTTAACATTTCAGTCACGGTCACTAATTGCTTTATTGTTGGCTGGAAAAAGGAAGCATTGTTTATTTACAAATGAATATTTTTATAATCGTAAGCGTCTAAAGCGTCTAAACATATAAATCATAAAACACACCTGGGTTTTCGATAAAACTTGAAGTTCTTTTAAATGAGAAACACAAATATGATGCAAGGTTGCCAAATCTCTTGCTGTATCTGA
Organism: Bombus impatiens; assembly: GCF_000188095.3. Lineage (NCBI taxonomy): Eukaryota > Metazoa > Arthropoda > Insecta > Hymenoptera > Apidae > Bombus > Bombus impatiens. The sequence goes on from NT_177531.1 coordinate 263,806, forward strand.
AACGCAACTCCTATTTCTTGGATCTGCACCTTCAGATTCTGGTTTTTCGGTTACATTCTACAATATAAACTCAAATTATTTTAAATTCATATTTACTTATATATTATGCAACATTTAAATGCATACTTACAGATAACTGATCCAGGAAAACAACCATTCTCTCTTTGTTTTTAAGAATAAACGGATTAACTACCTCCATGTATGGTTCTTTTCCACCAAATTCTACCAAATTAGCCAGGTTTTGTAAACATTTTGCAACCATCACAAGTGATCTGTAAAATTATTTAATGAGAATTAAAGAGCAATTTATTCAGTTATAAAATTTCTTACGTTTAATATAGACCTACCCTACCTTGCAGCAGCTGGAGGTGGTGGTTCAGCTATTAAATTAAATGACCTAGGATTCAATATGGCAGGGCAAAGTAGACGTAAAAATATAAATCCACTGACTACTCGCGTTCTGACTAGTCTTTCATGTGGCCATTTGGCAACAACTGCTCTTTGCAAACATCCACAAATATATCTCAAGGTCCTTGGACATGCATCAGGACTTGTAAAAATGCTTAACGTCACTTCATCTAAAACCTAAAATAATATTGATTGCAAATTTCATAATTACTTGGAATAATTTATATTTATATTGTAATATTATATTAAACTATATTTATATATACATATATATACCTGTAGTAAAAATTCGGCATTACTGCAAGCATCCTCAGGAGAATCCATTTTTGTTGGATTTAATTCACAGCTCTGTTTACTTTCGATCAATTTTACGATGGTGTCACGTAGCGCGGCTTTCAAAAAGGAGGTGCACACAGATTTCATATATAAATCCATTAAAGTAGTCGTAAGGCTAGCAGCTCTAAAAAGTGTTGGCGTTTCATCTTCTTTGTCCACCTAAATAAAACACCTTTAATAAGAAAGACACCTTTTCAATGAAGTATAAATATAGGTGAACATACTTCTGCTTGGTTTAACGATCTCAGGAGGTCTGCTTCTTTTCTTTCATGCCTAAAGACATACATTTTAAATTATAATGTTATCCATTAAATGGAAAGCGAAATATTTAATACGTTGTACATTTTTGTTTATACCTAAATATTCTAAGTAAACTATTTGCCAATGGTACTCTATCCAAGTGACACACATCTGCTAATGCCCTAACAACATGCAATTCTGGATCCAATAATAGCTGTTGTAATGGACTATATTCCTCAGGGGGCATCGCTAAATCGTGTCGATACCTGCAAAGTAACAAATACATAAAACGTACGTTTTATACATAATACATAACATACGTAATACATAAAACAGTTGATAAATATTTTGATTATATTTCTACCTTATTCGTAGACGAAGTACACCCCATTCACCGATCGGGGTAAGTCCTGACAACGGATACCATTCGTCCATTTCTTCCCCATTCGTCAAGCTCGCCAATTCAACTGTCAATTCTGCAACTTCCGTATCTTTGCTTCGTTTTCCTTTATTGTACAATGTTAAAGAAAATGACATAACATCCGGTGGTACATCCCTGTAGAATAATTTATGGTAAATGTCATTCAAACATATAAATATTTAAAATGGCAGATCATATACATACTCTAAAATGAATTCTTCATCCCAAATTGGATGTAACCCAGTCTTAACTTTTGTGCGGGCGACTTTTACATTATTTAGAGCCACTATGATGAATGGATTCGGTACTAGCTTATATGGAAGTCTATGAGCGTCTAAAATATGCAAATGTAATGAACGCAATTCACGAAGACGAGCAACCTTTGGAGCACGAGTAAGTTGTGATACACATAATGGTTTCAAGGCATTAATCCAGTCTAAAGCATTCTCTGAATTTGGAGCAGCCAAATATGTTATTGTGGCCAAACATGGTAAAGCACGTTCGACTAATTGAAAGCAATGAGGTCTATCGAAGACGCTTTCGTGAACCTAAAAAAACTACATCTCAGAAATGAACTTTAACAACAATTTAGTTATTATAACTCTTACATAATATATAATTTTTAAGGTGATTTGCTGTTAATGTTAGTACAATTACATACATAGAACATATATATTTCAAAGATAAGACAGTCTGAAAACTGACATGATAATGTAGAAAAATGAAATTTATTTTAATTATAAAACTCGATTTACCTGGTATAAATAAGCACAGCTTAAGTCGATAAGACCTTTAGGTTTGGTTCTTTTTGGATTGTCATATAAATACAAATGAGTATCAGTTGCATCTACTAAAAGTACAAAATACAATGCTTTCCACTTTTTATTCTTCTCTGATTTTTTTTCTAGATATCCTTGCATTTTTATCCCTTTATTTTTCTTTGCTCCAGATTGTTCACGACATTCTCTGAGAGTTGCATATATCTTTTCCGCGTGTTGCACCTCTCTGTTGACTCTTACACTACCATCAGGCTCAGTCACCATTGCTTGAACTAAAGTGTGACCCTCAACTATTTGCTCTTTCCGATATCTAGAAACAACATTTTCGTAATAATCTAAGAATTTCAAAATCCTAAAGATTTATAACAGACATACCGGTTTATAACAGCATCAAGACATTCAAAAGTTCTACCACCCATAAGATAACGTACACCTTTCTTCTCAATTCTAAATCTTTGAATTTGATTGTTTATATGAAAGAAAAGGGAATAATCACCAGGGCTATTGTCTGAAGGCCTGACCTGAATAGTGTGAAATAAAGAATTATTATTTTTAAACATTAAATATTTATAAGAAGCTATATAACTTACCAAGAAACTACCAGGTCCTGCCTTCACCAACATGTCAACAGCTTCGCTTTTAGTGACATTAGGATGAAACCAGGAAAATACAGTATTGGGATCAATGGAGTCATCTAAATCCTCCACTAATTCGCGAAAAATCAAGCCCTGTTCACCAGTTCTATGCGCAGTAACCCATAACCAACCATCTCCCATATCATTATGCACAAAAAATATGTCACCCTTCTGGAAGCTTAACTCATCTGTGTCAGGCATTTTTGTATATGGCAGTATTGCGACTATTCGTTTTTTATCGTTCACTGGTTCAGGAGGTGGAGTAGGATGTATAAGTCTTTCTCTCTTTAGAAGATCAGAGCAATGAGTATAATATGCGACAAGATCTGACAAGCTATTGAACTGTCTGCCTCCTATAACAAGATACATATTATTTTACAAATTAGTTACGATTATGATTATTCATTTCAATTACATGTTTACCATACCAATATAATAATCTCCACACACAGCTGTAATTCTAAAATGATTAATGCCAGTTCTGCCCAGATAGGACAATACATAACTTCCAGGCTTCCTATCGCTTTCACGTACTAAATAACTACCCATTTTACTTGCATCCCACAGTCTTTCTTCTGCAGTAAATCTATCTAATCTACCATGATACCATCTGCAAATTATTCGTGTATTAAACTTTCTATTCTTTGTATCTTAAACATAATTTAAAAAATAATGTTTTCATTAGAAATTAAAATCTTTTATTGATATTAAATCTTACTGATTCTCTGGTGGAGCTGTTAATAGCGTTGCATTCGCACTATCCGGCTCTTCAGTGTCTTGAATATCATCTGGTATATTTTCAAGAAAAGGATCAAATTCATTTTCTGCATTCATTGATTCATTTTGTCCACCATCTTCGCTACCAGTGCTAGGAGAACCACCTTTGCTATTATGATCCATCTAAAAACATAATTATATATAAATAAATATTAAATATTTCATGCAAAAAACTTATAAGCATTTCTTTCCTTTTATCAATTCTATAATAAGAATATTTAATAATTATTTTTCATAATAATCATAACTTAATAGTACGACAATATCTTTGTTTCTATTACAGTGTCACATTATACATCACACTACTCTAAACATAGCATATATTTCTGTCAACAAGGCATAAATATCATATGCAAGTATTTACTTATAATTCCCCCCATATCTATGGCTTTTTATATCTTCCTTTAATACGTGCAGATACTTATCGAAAACATTGTCTATAAATAATACCTTAAGCACCTTTCCGTCGAAAAATTTAAAAAATAATCATTAATCTATGAAAACTTGCAATACTCTGCAAGCTATTACAAATTTTCAAACATACAATTACAATTTATTTCTTCTTATTTAACTATTGGTATTTTCAGCGATAATACGATGACGGATGAATAATCTATGATGAATAATACCCGTAAGTACCTTAGCACTGTTGGACACGCTTGGACCTCCTCGCACAAATTCTGCCATTTTCGGTTCACATGCACTCCTTCATACACACGATTATGAAAAAGAAACTAATAATATTAATTGAACGGCATCCGTTTTATTGCGATCCTCCTTACCACGATTATTTACAAAAGTAAGCTGTTATTGATATAAAATGTATTGACGTTTCTCGGCAGCCATTTTACTACTGCACGCGTTGATCGCGGAATATAGAGATATGAAGCGAGTACTTTTTACCGTATGAAGTTTTTAAATATTTTTAAATACCGGCAACATGTTTTTACAGTTATCCGTTTATCGTCTAATTGGATGATAACTTTATATATCGGACACGGTACGAATCTCTTAAAAGCACTTTTATAAATAATATACCATTGACAATACGCTGATATAGATAGCCAATGTCTCGATAATAAGAATTGTTCGTATTATATTAAATATAACACTATTCTCGTAATAAATGTCAATTTTTCTGTAAATCGTAACATGAAGACAATTTAATTTAGAATAAATTTTGGCAGATTTTTTTACATTTGTTCACCAAACAGCTACTAGTTCCTTCTTGAATCTTTTTCGTTTGTTGCGTATTCGCCTTTTATCATAGCAAATTTTTGTGTTGTAGTTTTGATCGTAGTTTTGGTCTGCATTTAGTCAGTAGTTAAAGTAAATGTCATTCGTATGGAAAGTGACTTTGTATAACAATTTTATATAACAATTTATCACCGTTCATAAATCGTAATGGTAAGATCGTGGATTCGTAAAATATAAAATATTGTATATATTGTGAATAGTCGAATACATGACTATAAACAACCGGTGACTTTTGTCATAACCTCTTTGATACTTATACAGAGTTCTCTAAATCGATTTTTTCTAAAGTTTATTTACGGGGTTGGACATGCAGTCTGCCCTATTTAATTTCCAGAGTTTGCTGACAGTTATTTTGCTATTGATATGTACCTGTACTTACGTAAGATCTATCGTACCCAGTTTATTGGACAGTCGATTAGGAAAAGTTGGGTATGTATATTTTGTCGACTTTAAAAAATATGATGTATATATGCATTGATACTAACGTGTAATAATTAGTTTTCAAGGTACTCTTTGGAAGTGTGCCAGGATTGGTGAGAGAAAAAGTCCATACGTGGCAGTGGGTTGCCTTTTTATGGCTTTCAATATCTTATTTTGGTCTTAATATTTACATAGGGATTACAAACTATCAAAAAATATTCCAATCAATTGCATATAATTTTATACTAATTACAGATGTAATGGATTTTAATGTAAATAAGCTTAAGTTTAACCTAAAATGAAAGGAAATAATTAATATTTTGGCTACTTGCACGGTATGTTTTATTTGTCAACATGTTGGTTTCTCCAAAGCTATATAATTATCCAATTTGAGCACATTTTCTCACCATATTTTCATAATATACTTTTTTTTTTCTATAAACAACAACATTCTTTTATTATAGTTATTGTAGAGTCGTTATATTGAGCAGTGTTTTACGATATACAATATTTGTTAAATAGATATATTTAACACGTGTGTCGTTCTGTTTATTTCGCGGATATGCTACTATTTCAATGACAATAAACCACGCATCGTGACTAAAATTTGTACTCTGTAATAGAAGACATTTATGACAGTAATAGTACCAGAAGAAAGCTCCGACACTCTCGGTTTGAAAATTTTATGTGCTAAAGAACATCGAGCCTTTCTAGTCGCACCATTTCGTACACAGATTGTAATTACAGAGTAACATATGACTTGCGGTTTTGCGAGGAACATTAAAGAAATGATGCAAAGCACACACAACTTATTAGGAACGATTATTGTCGATTCCTTGAAAGAAAAATATTTCTTCGATATTATCGCAAACGATCGTTACGCTAAAGAGAGACTGCGTTGTTCGTTTATATACACGTTTGCAGAAAAGGAAAGAAAGGAAAAGAAGACGAAGAGACGCTAAATAATGCAACGAATAATCGTTATCCGATAGATAACGTAGAACGTTCAGAAATGTATTCGATGATCGCGTCAGTTGATTCCTCGCAGTTAACCACATCGGTTATATTTATAATTGTGGTCTTGTTTAATCGTTGGCATATGAGGTACGTTACTTGCCTACGGGTAATTAAAAAAATACGTAAAATAAGAAAAGTAAGGTCTAGTATCTTTCTAAAATATATAGTACGGTACTATACGCCCTACGGATATGAATCTTAGATATGACGTGTTTAACGTTCGTTAAGATGCCACTTACGATCTCAGTTCACTCTGTTATCGTACCGATAAATAAAGATATTATCTTATTACCCCTTACGTACAAATTAGTATGCTAATTATTTGTCTGTGTTCGAGTATAATCGAATAGTTGATTAAGGAGCGGTGATTCACGACAAACCGCGAGTCTCGCAGAACGTGGAGATACAATTAATCGTTGATAATAATTATTACGGCGTAAAGATATCATAAGGGATGTTCATTTTAATTGGATCGCCAATGCCATTGTTGAAACAATTTCGAAGTGTGGGTAATCGATTGAAAGTATCAATTTTTAGTCGTATTTTGTCGAACGATGATCTCGTGAATGACACTGGTGGCCCACTTGAGATAGACACCCTGCTTGTGTAAGGCTTTCGACGCTAACGTTATAAAAATTACATCGTTACTCCTAATAACTCCACAAATCGGAAATAATAATTCCAATGGGAAACCTTGTATTCCTTTTGCTTCGTTCGTTGTTAAAAAAATACTCGACAATGTTACATTTAGTTCAACTAAAGAACACACTTCGCTCACGACTTTACTCTTTTCCCCGCATTCCAAAACGGATAAAAGGGTCATAAAAAATACATTCGTAAGCATTTATCTTTTAAAATTCGCAACAGTATTCACCGCGGTGTTTGTCCGCGACAAGAGAGAGATCGATTTGTTCGCTGTATCGTCTATTTACTAGCAATTCGTGCTCGTTTCAAACGCAATAAGAACTTGCTTCCGTTCGATTAATACTTGGGAGTCACGATTTCTTCTCTCTATCGTTTGTTCAGAGATATCGTGATCAGATCACGGTGTTTGTCTAGCCGCAAGATTTCCGATTCGTTCGTTCGTTTCCCTTGCGTGCCATCACGCGTGAACCGCGAGCGAACAACTTGCAGTAGGTTTTCGCTCGCTCAATCCGTTAACAGAGCTTTCGCCGCGTATACGTTCGTTGCAAACGTTTACCGTAGGGTCAGGAAAAACAACAAGCAGACCGCGTAAATCCGCGTATCGCTGAGTTTCTTCGCGTTGGCACAATTTCTCACGTTCGGGGTGTCGCGATTCTTAAACAAGTTCTTGTCTTTGATGAAAGGCGCCCGTGGATCCACCGTCGTCGAGGTCGTCATGTGCTTGTTGTAAACGATTCTCGCGGTACTCTTCTGCATCGCCGGTGTGCTCATCTGATGAAAAATTCGATTTATCGTCGTGACCTGAGCGAACTTTGATTTCCCTCGATTGCTCGATTTGTTCGAGTTCGCCAAGGTAGTCCGGGTGGGTGGAGTTGCTCGTTCAATTTCTGAAAACAATTCCCTTGAGTCGTATAGCGAAAACAGGCGGAAGAATCCGACTTCGTTAATCTAAGAGAATACCGTGTAAGACCTAGCTTTGTATCAATTTTTTACGAGGAAAATCAGCCACCGGTTCAACTACCTCGTCGGCCAGCGTGAACGATCTTACGGTCGACAGAGACAAATCGTGGCCGACGAAATCGGTGTTGTCCGTGACTGGTATAGGCGAACGCAAGAACGCAAACACTGGCTGGGACGAGAAACATCGAGTGACGGATGTCAAAGAAAATGTTCACGTATATAACTGGAATGGAAGGCGAAATCTAGCGAGCGTGGAAAAATGACACGTTCGATAGCATATGTCGACTCACCGTACACCCTGAGGGTAGCCTCGGCTTTCCCCATGCTTGAGGACGCTGAACACGTGTACTCTCCTAAATCCGTTTTCTCTAAACGTCTTATCTTCAGCTCGCTCGTTGTCTTCCATTCCTCGTCCGGATGTCCCCTTTCGTCGATCTCGTATCTACCACTGTTGACACGTTGCTTAACTTTACCATCCGGCGTGCGCGTACAATCGATTTCATTTTGCGATCGTACGATATCTAGACGAGCTCCGAGGGATAACGCGACGCGCGTTAATGAAAAAGAAACACGAACGATCGACAGCTCGACGTGTGTACATACATACCCGCTCATAATAACTTGCTCCTTTCTAGTCCACAAGTTAATCGTCTTTGGATATGCCTCGATCAAACAGATCAACGATACGTCCGTGTCCAAAGGCGAACTCAGTAATTGATTGGGAACCTTGGCGCTAGGTGGAACTGAAATTCGAACGGATGATAAAAGTCGATTAATACGTAACAAGTTTGCCAACCTATGCAAACGAATAAAGAAACGAATTATCGAGTCGTGCAGAAATCTATAACCACGTTGGCTTTATCGAGTTTCGAATGCCGTAAACATCGCGCGGCCAGAAAGACGGTTAGCTCGGCGAAACGTGGTTGAATTTTCCGGCGACAAGAAATATCGTTTATGTCGTTGGTCGAATAAATCGAAAGAAGCAGAGTGTAACCGTTTACCGAAGCGCGGACCAACGATACTCGCTAAAGTATAATCGATTAGCCGGAATTTGTAAGTATATACTCACAGTTTACCCTTAGATAGACTCTCTTGCTGACTGCCGGGGGCACTTCGTTTTTGGCTATACAAAGATAAGCTCCCATTTGCCTCCTGTCTACCCTGGTTAATTCCAGCTTCTCACCGGACTGGTTGTCCACTATAAAATCTCGCGTCGTATGAATATCTCGTTGAAAGGTCTCGTATACATATCGCTGGCCGCGTGCCAACGTTCGCACGCATACCAAATTACACGCGAAATACGTCGTTCGCGTTAAAACAACCAGACCACCGCCTACTACAACGCTAAATCTCGCGTTCGAAAATCGTTTACACGATTATTCGTTAACGAACAGCGGGACGAAAGATTTAAGGAATGACGAGGTATCGTGAAACGCGACCTATACCCCGTGCCGTATGATGTTCGTATCGAACGAAGGCGTGGTAACTTGAAACATAGTCGACAACTATTCGCCAACTACTGTCGCGAATTTCATGATCGATAGGGCCGAACCGCGAAAGTCGTATCGTAAAATTCCTGGGCAAATTACGGGAAAATGGCCGAGAAACTTTCTAATCGTTTATCGGTTACGACGTTATTATACGTACATCGTATTATCGTTTAATTACGCGTATACGTTTTCAACGCTTTCGAAATCAATGAACCGCGCCGGATTAGATTATTATCGAGCAAACGCGCCGTTTCGCTATTCCGATAAAGCGCGTCAGTCTCCTAACGAGATGCAGCTTGCGTGATCCACCTATCGTTCGGTCTACGAATATTTTCGTCGCAGGCGGCGTCGCGTCGATCGTACTCAAAATATCGCGTATCGATTTATCAACACCGCTCGAGAATTTGTTCCCATTAATATCTCTCGACCGATCAACGAATTTGCCGCGCGTCCGAGCGAAAAATGCGTCCGACGCGAACCATTTGGCATCCGGTATATTCACCGCGACCGTCGACAGCGAGGGAGGCGTGAAACCGCCAAATTCTACGATACTCGGAGAATCGACGAGCACAGGCACGTACACGGAAATATATCGAAAGTCGTTCCGAACAGACTAATCTCCATTCGATGAGACGTGTTCCACCGTAATTGCTTTCGATCGGCATCACGTAGGTTTGCGAATTTACGATGTCTTCATGTTCCGCTAAGCGGATCGTGACGGCGAATCGAGTCGCGTAGACACCTTGGATAATTAGTCGTCGAAAGTGATGCAACTACGACGAATCTGCGATCGAAATTTTAATTACCGTCATGACGGTTTAACCGATCGTTTTTGTTATTTCGTCGTATTCTCGAATTTCTTCGAAGCTTGGAATTTTTTGGAAAGAACGGAAAGAAAGAGAATGGCCAATATTTAAAGAGCGATATTCGAGAAGCGCACGGCGGACGTTTCGGGCAGCGAAGAATTAATAAAACGAAGAAGAGAATCGAAGGTTATTTGTCATCGGGAACGACGGTGGCGAGGGTGCTCGAGTCGAGATAAAAATGTAATATCTTACCTGGTATCAGCGGATCGTGAAGACCCCTCATAAGTATGAAACCACTTTTCTCGCGTCGCCAGAGCACACGAGGTGTCGGTCTTCCGGAGGCCTTGCACGAGAGGGTGGCGTTCTCACCCTCTAGAACGGAGACCTCGCCCTCCGATGTGCCGGTGCTAAGTATATCCGGCGGTACTGAAAGAACAAAATTGGATTCGCGTGGCTCTGTAGATCGGCTGCGGTTGATAATTAGAAAACCGTTAAACCAGACAATTCGAGAACAAGATCGCGTCGATTGAAATTTCCAAGACGTTTCCATATGGCAGCATAAATCGAAGCGAAGCGAAGTCGAAGTTTTGAGGTGCATAGTCGTAACGACGGGGTTTGCGAGTCGCGTATTTGCAGAGACGCGCGTGGAAACGTGGAGGGT
>NT_177531.1:274824-275101 GCF_000188095.3 Bombus impatiens
GGAGGGTGGCACCGGTAGAAATTACGGACCGCCGTAAAGATCGAGCACGATGTAACGGGACGGTACTAAAGCCGGCATGGAAATTGGACCGACTCGTCTGTCGGCGGGTCTGACTGGGCAAAATCAGGTTAAAACGCTTCGCTCCCGAGGAAAATTAAATACCATCTATCCCTGGGTAACAGAGAAGGAACATTTTCGCAATGAAATCTCGTTTCTTTTGAAGGAGCACGGGGCCATTTCAATTACACGCGTTCAGCTTGGACAAATATTCTGTACG
>NT_177531.1:275518-275730 GCF_000188095.3 Bombus impatiens
GGTCGAGGTAGGGCGAGAAAAAAGGAAACGGGACCTTTCCTGTGTTTGGCCACAAAGGAATTTCATTCCATTCGGGCCGATCGCTCTTTCGAGTTGAATGCCGAGGCAAACACGCACACTCTCCATGAATTCTCTTTCTCCCTCGGTGTCCACGTATACGCACGATACAACGTACCGCGAGCGTACGCGCTTACACGTAGTACCGTACACGC
>NT_177531.1:275768-279317 GCF_000188095.3 Bombus impatiens
GACGCTTGGTAATATACGCGCTCGCATGTATGGCGTACGGGGGAGGAAGTAGAGGGAAATAGTAATGGGAAGGGAGGGTTAGCGGGTGGAACGAATAGAAGGCGGGTGAGCAGCAACGTAACGTTACGGCCCGTGTTCTGTGTCGGGGTCCCATTGAAACGTATTCTAGCGGCGAGGCGCGCATATTTTCCACCCCTTCTCGAGGTAGGCTAATCGAAACCGGTGCGTGCGTACGCGACGTCTCTACGACCGACCGCAAACACCCAACTGTATCTAGCCGTAGGAATGCGGTATAACGCGCAATTAGGCATACCTAGGACATCCACGCATCCCAGCTGGCTCAACATGGGCTTCGTATTCAGTTGGCACATGTAGCAGCCTCGGTCAGCTTCCCGAAGCTGGCGAATATGAAGCCGCGAAGTGGCTTCCTCCTCGTCTCTCGATTGGCTTTGATTCTTCGACTTTGCGTTCTCCAGCGTGACGAGAAATCGGGGCGAGTGAGTCACCGTTCGTTGACCCATCGACAATATCGTTTTATCCTCCACACGAATCCATCCCACCTGAGACAGCGAACACACAATTTTTTATGAAAAGCGGATGCTCCCGCAACCCCATCCGTCTGCGGATGTGCCTTTAAATCAAAAGTCGAATGGAAAGCCCGTTTCGGAACGAGTCTATACATTCGCGAAACGTTGGACCGCGCGACCAAGATAATCCGCTATCCCTCTCTATCGTCCTAATTGCTTCGATATTACCACCAACGGATCTGCACGTATATGTGCGTATAATATTCCGCATCCCGAATAAACGTACACTTGCACGACCCTCAACGTAAATGTAGTTAATTATATCGACGTTTCTATTCAAATACGTAGAACGTTGCGCGGAAGGGGTAGGCAGGGATGGTTAAATAAGCGACGACAAAGCGGACAAACAGACTGGTGGGCATCCAACGACGTAAACAATTGCCGAGCCGATTCAAAAATCGTTTATCCGACGGCACACGCGCCACTGAATCGCTGACAGACGCAGGAGTCGTTCTCCTTTTGACGGGTTCGCGTTCTTTTTGTTCTTTTTTTTTTTTTTAAGGAAAAACGTGAATCTCCGTCGAGATTACCGCGTCAGGATAACGAAGGAGATTAACATCTGGCGGCAAGGATCGGAAAGCAGCGACGTGGGAACGCGACAGAGTCAGGCAGCGATCAGCCGCGGAATAGAGGACAGCTCGAGTCAATATTATATCGCGCGTAGCAGCCTGCTGTCTTGCCGTGTGTTTATGTGCACCGACGTATATCCACGACCGATACGTGTTCGCACGTATGGCCGGTAGCGGTAATTGCTTTTAGGCGAGCTCGACCCGGTGTGCCATTGGCACCGCGGGAATCAACCTGACGAAAGGTTCAATTTAACGTCGTATCGCGCACCCCTTTGCCCCGCGGCCCACTCCCGCATCTCCTACGCGTTATCTATAACGCTGCACTTGGTAATTAATCCGAAGTGACTGTCGTGCACATCCCGTATGTCTACCTATGCGCCCGTATGCGTCGGGTTACACGATGTCATGCGACACCGACCATTCGTACGCGCGCGATCCGACCGTGTACCTTGCTCGAGGAACCGACTAACCTGACTAGCTCGTTCAATCTACGAATCAGCTAATGCGTTTACCTTGGAAGGCGTGCGCGCCAATTTCGCGGAATTCCACTTGCGTTCTTCGCCTTCCTCCGCCTCTGGCCTTATACACCTCGTCTGGATGTACGGTCGCGACACGATATCTTCGATGGTCGATATCCTCTCGTTCGGGTAACAAGATCGGTTCCTCGAAATTATTCAGCTCGAAGGAAGGCAGGAAGATACATGGGAAAACGAACGGGAGATCGAGAGGAGTCGCACGAGCCGGACCATCGTCGCTGCTTTCAACGGCAATTGCGAGTCTAATTAGGATAGCTCGGCACGGCGTTCCTCGAAACACGTTTTTCGTGCAATGTAACCGGTAGAATCGAACGTGGTCTTTGTCGGAGGTAATCTGCGAACGAAGGTAACCTATCGTCGTGCTTTCGACCGTTTCGGACGAGAAAAGAATAGACGGGGAAGAACGGGGCAAAAGTTTGAATTCCTTCCTTCTGCGAGTGCAATCGATAATGTCTTAAGTACTTTGTCACTGGGGAACAACAGTTTGCGCCGCGCAGAACGAGAACGGAAACTATTACGTCGCCGGCAGAATCGTTATCTCCACGACAAAGATAACGATTCGTTCGATTCGCTAATTCAGGATAACGTTCGACCATCCCACGAGGAAACGCGACTTCTTATCCGACGAAAAGTTGCTCGATCTTCGTAAGCGATCCACCACCAGCCACGATCATCCCTTTGTTTCGCGCGTAATACGCCGCGCGCGATCATCGAAGATCGTCTTCTTTGTGTTCAAATTGCATCCGCGGAGACGTACGGGCCTGCTGGTAGGCCGTACGCGTTTCTCCCTTTGCCCTTTGCGTTTTGCCCTGTCGGCAAACAAACCGCGAGATTTCTTTGGAAAATTGCGGAACTGGTTCGACGGAGCTGACACACATTATCCTTGGAGTTACGAAATTCCCCGGTGGGTACAGCCGGGACTCTCGTACCCCTCCGGTGTAATATTTCCAGAGACCCTGGGCCACGAATCTACGTTAGCGCTAAGAGATTGCTCCCCATACCCTCTTCCTAGGCCAACCTCCGTCCCTTTTCCTCTTCCGTTCCATTGTAATCATGGAAACAATCATTCTTCGCTCTCCTTCCCTCCGATGCTTCTTCGTTCTAACCTCGACGATCTCGTTCCGTCTACGTCTCTCTCTCTCTCTCTCTCTCTCTCTCTCTCTCTCTCTCTCTCTCTCTCTCTCTCTCTCTCTCTCTCTCTCTCTCTCTCTCTCTCTCTCTCTCTCTCTCTCTCTCTCTCTCTCTCTCTCTCTCTCTCTCTCTCTGTATATATATATATATATATACACAGTATATATATATATATATATATATATATATATATAGATATATATAGATATATACTCTTCTCCGTCCGTCTCCCAAAACTCGGTCCGTTCTCCCGCCCTCTACCGCTCTGCCTATCTATATCCGTTCATCTTTCTCGTTCTCTTTTCGGCTCCATCGCGAATTTCGGGCTAAAACCCCTGTCTTCGTTGCTCCAGCAAGGTGGCGTGCGGTTCCGCCGACAACTCTGGTGGTAGTAGCGATGCTGGTGGTGTGGCGAGCTACCCTTTCGCTCGCCTCCGCAGCAATCACCGATTTGTCTGAATAAGCCCCGGGCAAGTATATGCTCGTGCTTACCCCGGGGAAACACCACTCCGGCCAACTCACACCCATCGTCTCTCTCACCGCCGTCGCCCCCACCCGACTGCATTCCCTCAACAGCAACCCCCTGTACTCTCTGCCTCTCTTCATTCTGCTTCCTACACCCTCGATCGGTCTGGCAGCGACTCCATACCCGAAAATACTCCGGTTCATCGATGCTTGATGGGAACCAGGCTGCGGAGGAAGAGGCTTCGGCAAACCGGCGGCTAG
>NT_177531.1:279609-289353 GCF_000188095.3 Bombus impatiens
CCGGCGGCTAGAGGAAGGGAAAGGGAGAAACGGAGTTGCCAAAGTCGTCGCGCCGTCGACGAGACTTCGGTGTTAATCAGAAATGGAACGTCACGGATGGCAAGTAAGGTGTAAGTGAATCCACACGAAACGATCGGATAAACGAGAGACGGCCGATCGCTGCACCGGTTCGACGATCCATCGAGTCGCGACGAGTCGTATCGCTCCGCGCACTCGCGTTTCGCGCGACTAAGATGTACGGCGAGTTGCGAGGCAAATCGGCCGTGAAAACCTACGACGGAATCGATCTAAAGTAGATATATTTTATCTGGCCGTTCGAGAAATACGCGACGCAGAAAGCGAGAAGGAAATCGCGTTCGCGCGGTTCGTTGATCCACGAGCAACCGATACGCGTCGAGATCTCGCGACGATCTAATTGCGAGTCATCGAAAACGTGACGCGGCGGTGGGACGTAATTAAATGAAAAAGAAAAAAGAGGGGGGGCGGAGAGAAAACGAGCACCGAGGAGGAATCTACTTTGGCCCGGAATTATCCGGAGATAGATCCAACGATATAAAAGGACAGACCTATGGAAGCGAAAGTTCCGTATCCGTGAATGAAACGGAACCGAGTCGATCGTTCTCGCGGTTCTTTCATAACGTGAAAGACCGATTCGTACAAAACGACGACGAGTCAACCGACGCGACGGCAATTAAACTTGCAGCATCTTTCCAGCGAGATCCTCGACCAGCCCACCAAGCTTCACCGAATCGCACGATTCTTCTCGCGGCTTTTCCTATGGTAATTTATTTTATTCGAGCGGCAAACGTTCCGTCGCTCGTTCCGCCGGAAGATCGATCGTCATCGGAATCGTCATTTCGCGTTCCATCGCGGAAATTGAATCAACGTTGAAACGAGTGCGCGTTGAACGATCGGTCGTGGCGTGGCGCGTTAAACGTGTACGCGTATTAGTCGTTGCGTCGAAACCAGCCGTCGCTTTCTGCATTTTAAATGCTAATTTATTTTTCGCCCGTCATTGTCAGTTTACGTTGCTTGAAACTCGAATCATTACACGGCTCGTACGATGCGTCAATCGAACGTGAGGAACATGCGCGATAACCGTTTCGACAGAATCGCCAGCTGAATTGAAAATCTTTCCGCGCCAAACGTCTACAGACGATAACTTTATTTTTTATTGACGCCGAGGATCTCCACGCGATCGGTCACTTTTCGATTCTCGTTGCGCCACGACCAATTCTATTTCCCCCGGGAACCTCCACCGGCCTGTCGTATTTTTTCCCTTTTTTACGAGCTTTTTATGCGCAAACGTTATAGACGGCGAGAGGATTTTGTCGCCTATAAATAAGGGAATAAGAACGATTCCGATTACAATCACGTCGACGAAATGCCTCGACCTTCGATCTTCCTCGTCTTTTTTCTTTTCTTTTTTTTTCTTTTTTCCTTTCTTTGTTTTCATCTTCGCTCGTAGACGTCACAGTCGTTTCCTTCGCTTTTCCCTTTTCTGGCCGTGCTGCTCGCACGCGAAAAATCCGCCAAACAGGAAATATCCAACGAGTCCCGATCCGAACGTGTCCAATTTATAGCAACTTGGACGAACTGCCGAATATATATAGGCAGCAGCCACAATCGGCTTACCATCTTACCATTTCCTTGTGCCTCGGACGATTCTCATTTATACAGGTACTATATCTCGCGTTAGAAGCTGCATAATATTTGTTGGTCGACAAAAGACGGTCGTAGAAAGATGTTTCGCTCTCCTTTATGAATTCACGACGCGAGAAACTCTATCCAAATATGTCCGATGAAGTTTCAGAAGCCATAAATCTTCTACTTTCGTCAGACGTCTTTCCCACTGGCAGAGTAGAAGAGAATCGCTTTGAAGTCGCGCACACGCGTTTCAAATTCGTCGGTGGCGATGGTGGTGGTGGTGTAAACGACTGCGTTCGACGATCGGTATCCTCGCGCGACGTTGCCTCGGTCTTCAGAGGGAACATCCCCTTCTATTTTTTTCCTTGATCCAGCTTTCAGAAAGCCGGAATAAAGAGGGAAAGAAAGGTTTGGCTGGTTGCGTCTCGCCGATTCGCCTCGTTTTACTTGGTCGAAACAGTGTCGCGTAAAACTAAAAGCTTTCGGACTCGTCTCGAGGCTCCTTCCTCTTCCAGACAGAGCGGGACTTTAGAAAAATCGACGGCAACTAGCGCGACAGGGATAAGAAAACACGGCGGAGGAACTCTGCACGAAGTAAATAGAAGAACAACTTGCCGACCAGCTGGCGAACCAACCTTTATCGATTTCATTCGTTACGTTCTCCTTTTATTTCGCCGCGTGTTACGGAATACAAATTAGAAATAAACGTTTTCCCCGCGGCGAATTTCGATTCACCCCCTCCACCCCTGTTATTCTGTTCGCGACGAAACCAGTCGTCCATTTCGTTTAACGGATTGATCGGTCGACTTTTCTTTTTTCTTCCGGACCTGTTTGGTTTTCGACTCGAAGCCGCAAGAAAATTCTCTCGCGAATCCTGGAAAGCGTGGCCCACGGCAAATCCGCGTTATATATTCATGAACGGTTAACTGGGGTTTAGCAGGAGGAAGCTGCAGCATGAAAGAAATAGAAAGAGGGAACGTTCTTGGGAAAATAGGGGCGCCTTAAATTCGCGCGTGTTAGCACAACAATGGATCAAAGGAATTCCGCGGGAAACGCGTTACAAGGGAAGGCGTGCAACGGCGCGCCGCGTGTGAAGTTTTGATCAGAGGCGACGCGTTGCTCGGGCAAACTTGCCAGCATTCCTGCGAATTGGATTTCTTCGAGGTAACTGCGACTACGTGCGGGCTTTTGTGTCGCCCCGGCAAAGTCGCGATGCATGCGACTCTTTGCGAGAAGATTGTTCTCCGATCCCGCAAGTTTGTTTATTTGCCTGCCGACGTACGGCGATATTTCGCGAGTTAACGCGCGCGTGAAAACTCAGCGACACAATGTGCCCGTGTATTTGCATGAGAAGAATACGTTTCCGGGAGAAGTCGGTCGACCGTTGCCTCTAAAAATGAAAATATGTGAAAATTTTCTTTCGCATATAGCGTTCGCCAGCCTTTTAACAATCTACAGCGACCTTGTTCCGTCATCTTCTTTTTCCCTCTGAACGAACAATGCTTTTCATCTCATCGACGCGCTTGTTTATCCGTCGTGTTTTCAATAACGCGTCGCCGTCGACACCGTGTTTCACAAATTAGAATTTTTGCGTTCAACGAAACAATGAAGAGAAATTCCTTTAATTATTTTATTTCGCGTCACTGACGAAGCGACGCCGCCGCACAGGCAAAAGGAAACGCTCGTGATGGGCGCGTGGTGGACGACAGCCAAAGCAAATGTTGGTAAAAATCGTGCGCGGAGCAGAGTCGTTTGCGAAACGAATTCATTTACGCGGTTCATCGGAGTACGTCGGGATCCGTGGTTTCCGGCTCGATCGCCACCGCCTAAACTTATTTAGCGAATCGTTGCTTCTAATTTCGAAATATGGTCGCCGACCATCGAAAAATTAACCATAACGCGGTGTGAAACAGGTGGAGGCAAATAAGTCGGCAATAGAGTCGATATTACTTGGCGGGTGGATCTGGTTGCAAAGCACCGATCGGGCTGGGTTAAGGGCCAAATGGTACAGGGTCGTTTCGTCGAAAGGTAACGCGACTACGGTTCCAGGACGGTAGTTTCGCAGAATGGATTCGCGTGAATACAAACCTGCGGTTGTCGAGTATTATTCGGTAGTTGGTGTACTGGTGCGTTGGTGTCCGCGACGTTGTGCGAACGTACCACGTAGGTGGAACGAACGCGTTAAAAGCGTACCCTCTGAAAATAATGTAAAATAACAGGAACGCGACGCGACACGACGCGATGCGGCTCATACCACGCGCGGGCAAAAACGGATTTTAACGCGTGTTCGATCGTACGTTGAGAGTTTGCTGGGAAAATCTCCACGCTAAGAGCGAAACGGCCACCAGCGCGCAAAACATCGTCGTTACTCGACTTTAGTTTCTAATTACTGGGTCGTTCGAGCGACGTTTGTCACAGAGAGCGGAGAAGTAAAAAGGATTCGATGGCGAAACGGAGCTCGATGTTCCGGCTGATGCAAACATTCGTGCGCGCGTCACTGCCAGAAATTCGATTATGTAACATCGAATACCGATGAACGTGTATCGAATACGTCGAAAACAAATCGGGTTAGAAAAGTTATCGGACGTTCCGTGCAATGATATTTCGAGGTTGGTCGCGGGGCGCCGTTCGTCGACGTTTTTCATCTCGTTGATATAAACTGACTAAAACTTCGTGGTCGATTAATAGCTTGCTTTCGGGCCGCGGGATGAAACGCCGTCTTATTTTGCGTTCGTTGGCGAAACAGCCCCGGGCAACCAGCAGAATCGTCGCCGTGCCGCAAATTCCCCGTTTAAACGTTTGCGATGAAAGTGTACGATCCACGTTGTATTCGTGGCAATTTCCCTCCTTCGGCGATTCGCCGTGAAATTCGCCCATTCCCGTTGACAAATCGGCTTGAAATTTTCACGACGCTTTCCGTACCAACCGTTGAATATTAATTTCATCGCGGTACCGTTGTTTTAACTGTTTTCCGTAGTTTTTATCGGTAGACTTGCTTTAGGCGCCGACGCCGGCACCAGTCTCGTCGGCGAATAAACTTTCGAAAATTTCTCCGATATTTTGCGTTGTTGCTGTGCAAAAAGCGTAAAGCGACGGCAGCCGCCCACATCCAAGCACCGAAAACTTTTCACGAGCGCCCTTCTTTCCGGCTAATCCCGTTTTTCTCTAACCGACAATTGGAATATTCCTTACCGTAAGATAAAGGAACAGCCGGTATTAATATAAACGCGGCCGAGTACAGATGGGTAGAAGGGGTACGAGACTACGGTGAGAAACGAGAACCGGTCGAAACGAACCACTCGCCGCTTCCAGGTTTAACGGTATTTCAAATTTTGCGTCGATTAAAGTTTAAGCTGTCACAGGAAGCGTCGATGGCCGCGCATAGTTACCGGCCACATTGTCGTTAATCCGCATGAAATTGAAATACCGCGGCGAAAGAAGCTCAAATACGAATACACGTACATCGGCCACGCAAAGAGTTAATCACTCGCGACAGAACGCCGCTTAATTTCGTCTCGTTAGCCAGTGCCAAGCTTAATGAATTGTGTACCTGGCGAGAAGTTCCGCGGGACTTTGTTGCGCGTTGGACGAACCCTGTACGACCGGATGACGAAGTTTCGGTTTATCTCCACCTGGTGAATGAGCGGGGCGCGACCTTCTCCACGCGGAAAACTGTTGGAAAGTTATTCTGGAAGAAGGAGCTAGAGAGTAGAAGAGGTGGCGATGGTGTAGGTGGTGAATAGCGAAACAGTGGTGGGACGAGAAATGGCAAAAAGACGCGAGCCGCTGACATGTGCCACGAGCATCCACGCGACCCATTTGTTGCGACGAGATTACCGAAAATCTCCAATTCCTTTATCGCCTCGTGACCCGTGAACAACTCGAGCTCGCCGACTCGTGAACCAACGAACCCGTTTATATTCTTACGCTGCCGGCCTGGCTAATTAACGTTCCACAGCCACGCCAACTTCTCCCACCCCTCCCTTTTTCCTCCCATAAAACCATCGTCAAATCCCTTACCTTGTGATTTCCTAGTTTCCGGATCGTGCACGGTAGAACGGCTTCTTTACCAATAGCCGCTGTCACATTACCGATCGGCTGCACAAAACTCGGCAGATCTGCAAAAAACCAGTATCCTGCGTTTCATTCTCGTATAACGTATGATATCGTTTGGTTATTGTCAAACGTACCACGACGATCGCACATTTTCAAAAAGGAGTTACGACGGCCGATACCTGCAACGAACGAAACTAGCCGTTTCCAACTTCCGACTGTCATATCGTTTCGTTCGTTGTTCTCGCGTTTCGCGTGCTTCTCGTTCTAATTTCGGTCAAAGGCGGTCTCGTTACACGCAACGCTTCTACCCGTCGCATACACGACGTTCGCCACAACGAGCCTTTTGTAACGAAATTTGTAACGAAACTGCGTTTAGAATTAGTTTCTCTCTCTCTCTCTCTCTCTCTCTGTCTCTCGTGAGTGTTTTACTCGAATGTATCCTCTATCGAGGAAAAACAGCGACGGATTTATAGGGAAGGTATGGAAAAATCGCGACAGCCCGGTAAAATAGAAAGGTGCGTATATTTCGTGTAGCTGGAAACATATTTCACATCGTTTACAACGGGTGCGGATTCGATAGCAGTGATTCGTAGCCCTCGTTAAAGCGTACGTGATGGCGCAATGACAGCGATTAACAGCTTGTTGGCGCATATAATATCGAACAGTCGCTGGTGAAGCATAGTTTCAATTTCCTGTCAACGGATGCACTGTCACTGGCTAATGGCCAAAGATGATACGCCGGCCTGGTGTGCATTATGTTAAGCCGATGGATCGAGAAAGGAGAGAGAGAGAGGGAGAGAGAGAGAGAATTTTCCCCCGTAAACATTCCTCGGGAACGAACGTTTATCACCGATGAAAAGGACACCGACGTTTCGCTGTGAAAAATGCGCTGAATAGTATGCCGAACGAGCGAATTGACGGAAACGTGAAAAGATAAGGTCCCTAAGCCTTAGTCAGGGCTGCCAACCGAGCATACCTCACCCGTTGGACTAGTCGCCATTGAAGCAAAGATTGAGACGTTACAACGATCCCGTATCGATCATATTACTCGATACTTCAATTTGGTATTTGTCTATATCGCGGAAATCGGCAACACGCGTATACTCGCTCTTGTTTACAGACACGGTAATCGAGATGCTGTATCGATATTTTAAAGATTGGGACGGAAAGACGAGGACTCTATCGCTTTTGTTAGCGTTGTGTATTCCTTTCACGTTAATCGAAAGTGTGTGTGTGTGTGTGTGTGAGAGAGAGAGAGAGAGAGATTCTTTCGTTGTTTTCGAAGAGCAGGCCGTTGACAGACAGAATCGGTCAAAAATATTTTATATAGCGTAAAATTGAAAGTAAAAAATGTTAACGTAATTTGTAATGGGATATGGCAACACTGTACAAACGCAATATGTTTTGCTTCTTACCTGTTTGAATGTTTTCATATAATATCACGTTTTGCCATAAAAGATAATTAGCATGCATTACTTTGTGCTTTGATAAATAAATATAGTAGATGAGAATTTGTTTTATAGGATGTGCGAACACTTTTATGAATAATAATTGCGAGTCTGTCGCGTTCGAGTTCTGTCTGTATAATTAAATACTTCGTCCGTTTCTACAGTCATATTAATCGAAGTTTCATAGTTTCTCATAATCTAACTTTTGTTATACGTTAAGGGGAATCTATGGAATGGTTCTGTGTCGGAATAAATTATCTTCAAAATAGCACAGGGAAGTAGAAACTTGCGGCGTCTCTTGACGAAAGACACCGCACTGTTCCATGGAAACAAAATAATTATGATTTTAATGCATAAAATGCGAAAGAAGAGATTTCAGGACTCGGAAAGGCAGAAACGATATGCTTGCGTTTATAACATCTCCCTTTCCAATTATCACATTTTGATGTAAAAGGTAACCAAAGCGATCAGAAAATTCGTTAATTAGAACACAGAAATACGTCACCGTTATTTTATCTTCTACATGTAAAGGATATAGTAGCAAATTTTCAATCCGAAAATTAAAAATCTCTTTCGAAAAACATGCTTTTTTTTAGAAATACGATACGCGCAACGATAACTACCATTGGAAAGAATTTTCTTTCGTAAAGGCAGGGTATAAATTGTTCGCGAATACGAAATAACATCCCGAAACGTACAACGAGAAGAACTGACAGAAACTGTCTGCTCGCGGTAAAGAAAATCAACAGTTTATCAATCGTTCGTCAACCCCACAGTCTACTGTGGCTGAAACTCGTTTGAAGCGTTTAGCAACGAGATTAGGTAGGCTGATCTGGCTAAAACTCGCATCTGATTCGTGAAATTAAATAGCGAACAACAGAGAAAGAAAGAAAATCAACGATAGGAGTATCGAGATTGGCTGAAACAGAGACCCGTCGAATATACGAGAAAGAAATTTAATTATATTCAACGAGGTTATCGTTATAACATTATGCAATTATCACTTTAATATGCATGATCTGGTTCAGAAATAACGAGAATGCTTCCTACATAACTCAAATTGGTAGTTCTGACAAAAAACAAATAAACTGTTGCGATCCGCGAACCTTATTAAAGTAGCGGATTATGTACACTTTAATTGCTTTCGTTAATATAGAATAATTACCAGATAAGTAATTACGTGTTTGGTGAGCATGTCATGAAAATGCTGCATCACGACGTTGCACCTGCTCTCGTAGTATTATCGCCCGACGAAGTTTTCGTAGCAAAGAAAATTGCACGACCCAGTGCTGCAACTCCTTTATTCTGCAGACCTCGGTGCCGCGGTTCTTCTTGTTCACCAAGATAAGAAATGATCTTAACGTTACAAGTTTCCAGCCGGCTAGTTTCACATCGACAATGAACAAAATATGCTGTTTCTTGTTTCTACATTTACTCGTTATTTCTGGATCGGATCGCGGATACGAGTTTCCGATACTATGAGATTTAAAACCAGATGTTAACGTCGCCGATTCATCTAATAATTTTTTAACGATTATTCCGATTCATCAAATTTCTTGCGTGTATAGCAATCACGGTTCCTACAATGCGACCGAATAGATCCTAAAATTACAAATTCGGTATAAAGTTATCTAAACTGAATCGAGCGTAGATCGCGGTAATCTCGCGATGTGTCTGCGCGCGCTCTGCCCGGGCGAACTTTTCTGGCGCCGTTTTAAAAAAGTTGGAATAATCCGAAGCTGGAAACGAGCTGAGGCGGAGGGCAAGGGGCAGGGGGGAGGTAGAGGAAAAAAGAGAAAGATTCTTCGATACGGAGAACGAGCCGAACGGTTCGGTGAAAATGAAGCGGTGGCGGTGCTATCGGACGGTGGCCACATGGCGCGATATCGCGTACCCAACGAGTCAAAGTTTGGAAATGGCATGAACGGTACGCGTACCCGTGGACCAGTCTGCCCGATGAGACCGGAAGACGCTCCAGCGTTGCATTCGACCGGTGTGCATCGTGTGCATCGAACGGAAAAACGTTGCGCTGCAGCTGTGTGTGGACGTGTGCGCGATACTCGAAGATACGGGGTCGTAACTGCTTATGGAAGTTGGAGAGAGAACGCTGTAGCTTTGCGAGGTTTTTGCTACTCGAAGAGCAAGGGTCGAGCGAACGGGGGTGGCAGTAAGCAACTGGCAGTGCGGGCACGATAGAGGAAAGAGTTTGGGCCCGGCGGACCTAAGAAAACAGCTCGGTAGCTATTATGATAAGATATTCACTGACAGAAACAGGAGAGGGAAGGAATTTTCAAGTTGCAGCGTAGTCTTCGCAGCCGTATCTAGAATGTAATATAAGGAAACGTGGAGGAAAATAGCGGAGGCAACGGAGCTGAGTGGCCATGCGAACAGCGAACGACGAACGGTGAACGGGCGACCGGTGAGCTGCGAGGCTGAAAGGAAAAGGAAGAAAAAGGGGGTTCCAAGGAACCGGGAGGAAACGGCGGAAAGAGAATGGAGCGGCGCGGGGAGAGCGGATCGCTTCGAAGTGGGAGTCGCAGTCGGAGCTGGAGTCGGAGCTGGAGTTGGAACTGGAGTCGTATTCGGAGTCGGT
>NT_177531.1:290136-295158 GCF_000188095.3 Bombus impatiens
GCCAGTTTCGCTGCCGCCGCTTTTATTTTATGGCAAAATTATTCTGGCAGAAAAATAATTCAATCTCCGCCGCTGTACAGATTACCGTAGCATCTTATCGAGTGAAGCTACCGCCGAATAGCCGCGATAGCATGGTCCAGCTGTCGCGAATGGAATTCCACTTTGCGATTTCAATACACGCGCCAACAGGAGGATAATTAGAGGCGACGGCGATACGAATACTTGGTAAATGCATATTCGGATCTGCCGTTGGCAGTGTACGCGCGATACGTTACGGAGCCAATCTTGCTCCGGCTCATCGATGTCAAAAATGTTTTCCGATTTCAATCGCTAAGTACCTTGGAGTGCGTGGAATCGGCGATCTCGTATCGCGGAAACGAATGGACGCAACGAAATAAAATTAATGAGGGCGGAACGAGGCGAAGCGCTCCGCTCCGTTTGATTTTAACGTTTATATACCATCGATACGGTCGTTATTTTTATATTTTGTCGAGCACAAGTACAACGTCGGGAGTAAACACGACAGGATCGATAGGCGGATATTCGCAAATAAAGAAAGAATGGAAAAGAGATGTCGAGAGGAAAAAAAAAGGCGAAATTCCCGTCCGACAATAATATCCATGAAGCAGTTTTCTCGTGCCGTCGTAAATTTGGAAATTTTTCTATGATACTTGGAAATGGAAGCGACGAAGGAGTAGCGAAATAGAAGAGAATGAGCTTTAAGGTCGAATCGGATCTATCGCGTAGCGCGTGGGGATGGGAAGCATCGGCAGCGACAGGATAAAATATCGCTCGACGTATTTCAGAGATCTTAGGGACTTGGTCGACGAACATTGGACTGCAATTGGTAGCGGCACTCGACGATACCATGGCGTGTGGAGCTTTGTGCCGGCCATGGTGCCCGTCACGACGAATCGACGCGGTCGAAAGAAGAATGTTTTTACGTGTCGCCGGTGCCCTCGCATCGCTTACCGTGAATAAAGAATCGTGGAACCGTACAGATGTTCCTTCGACGTATTTCTCGTCGACGCGTCTTTCGCACCTATCATAAAAATACATATCACCGGGCGTATCACGATACGTTTTCCACCTTCGACAAATTACTCTCTTATTTCGAGCCGGAGCTTGCTACCTTTGCCGGAGGGTACACCGTAATCGTTCTCCGGTGGAAAGACAGTCTGAGAAATGGTCGACACCGCCGGAACGAAAATATGAGCAACGCTCAAACGAAGAAGCGCAGGCCCGTGTTTTTCTTTTTCCTTTCGCCGCGGAAGGCCCCGGTTCGCGTACAAAAACCTTCGCGAACATCGTACGTCGATACTTTACGTTTCCACGCGATATCGCGGTAACGTGCCGCTATCGCGAGTTACGCGACCTTCGAAAATGAATATTATATTTTCCTGTCATCTTATCGGAGACACGGTCGCTTCCAATGGAAGATCCGAAAGTTGGCAACTGTTTGGAATTTCTGCTTCGATCGGTCCTTATCGATGGCAATAATGCTTCATTTTCCAAGCGGGGGATCCCAATGATAACGAAAAGTTGCGAAATCGATGTATTTCGCGTGAAATCGGTAAGAGTAGATTGAATCGGCCATTAACGTTGAGGATCCACGGCAACGAAGATTTTCCTCAAACGAGAGTTTAACAAAGTTCCATGTTATTACGATAGAACAGCGAACTTTGAATATAAGAGGGAGTACAGAAGGAAGCTTGACTTTCAAGGGAAGGCAACTTCGCTTCCAAAAGAGCAAACATCTCTCTGTTCCTTTTTCTCGAGGCAGAGCTCGGCAAATTTTTATCCCGGCGAAAGCATTAATTTGTGAAAAAAAGGGAGAAAAAAAAAAGATAGTGAAAGAAGAAAAAAGAGAAGAGCCAAGTATAGGAATTTCGCGGCACGGTCGCGGCCTCCCCTTGCTCTAGCTCGCATTTCAGGGATATTTAAGTTTCATCGCGAAACTTTAGCGAGACGCTGCATTTATTAAATCCTCCGGCATATTTGACGAGCAAATCTGAGAATTGTCGTGTCACTGTCGTCGTTCTCCTTTCGTCCGAAGTAAAGGATGAAAAAAAAAAAAAAATCAAGACGAGGGGGTATCCGAAGAATGAGCAAGAGAGAAAAAGAGAAGGGAACGAAAAGGCAGAACCATTCATTTATTAAAGGAACGGTATTAATGTTTGAGCTAGTCACATAGATGGAGAAAAGTAAAACACAGCGACAACGTGGATGGCCGTTGATGTATTCCGGTCGAGTAAAAGATTACGTATTACATCTATAGAAAATCAATCTCGTACTCGACTGCCGTTTTAATTAATCGCGCATCAGTTCGACCAGTCGGCCGCTTTCATAATACAATTTTTAATCACGATTCGCGATGTAATTCGATCAATTTAATTACATTTCCCGTGATACAATATAAATTCAGCGTGCCACGCGATAGATAATATTTGATGCGTTAATATCGCGAAAAGTAGGAATCGACGTGTAAAATGGATCAGTGCGAGCCAACGAATAATAAAAGCTATTACCGCGACGATGGATACACAAGGCGCAATTATATAACCATTACGATTAATAAATGCGGCATCGGCTCGCGAAAGGTGGGGCACCATCTGCGTACCGCCCGTTTAAAGTCGCAATCGACCTCGTTGCAACGCGTTTACGATGCTTATTAAATTCATTAGACGCGCGAGTTGCTCCACGTACTCGTTCAAACGCGAATCGTCGCCGTTTCTTTTATTCCAATCGTTTCGTTCGTAATGCACGTCCTTTGCCGGTGTAGTTCAACAGCCAAATAAAAATCTCAAGGAATACTTTCGTTGTTTCTCGTTCTCGCCACGTCCAACTGGCTGTCCAACTTTCGCGAGTTGTCTTCGATTATCGCCAACTTGGATCTCACCTGTAGGAAACACAAGGCCAGTCTCACGTACGCCAGTGACACGACTCATTCGGGAAGAAAGTTTTTCCGACAAAAGATTTGTTATACGCGCGAATAATAGTTGAAAAGTGGATGCTGGAGCGGTTCTTTTTTTTTTTTTCTCGAGCACTGAACTCGTTATCGGAGTTAGGTAACCAGCTACATACATACATACATACATATATATATATATTATACACGTATATATATAGTACCTAGCAAAGTGAAATGGAGGCCAGGAGGTGGGAAACGGGGGATGGAAAGTTAGCATACGAATGCCCAATTGTGTTTGTGGACTGGTTCGTCGCTCTGATTTACATAGTTATTATGATATTATGCAGATGCAAAAAGATTTTTATCATCGTAGCTGTCCTTGTCGTGGAGGGGAAAAGAAGGTATACAAGTTGTATGACACGAGTGTTCTCTGTCGTCTGTCCGCGTCTGTGACGCGTTGCCGCCGGCATAAGCCAGCCGAAAGGCTGGAGCGCCGCTCGAACGGAGACGATTCGAGAGATCGCGCGGCTTGAAACAATTGGGTTGCAGAAACTAAGTGGACCGCAAATCGCGGATTAAAGCACCGCGGCGTAGAAATACATTAAGGATGCCTCTTTGCATCGCGCGTAGTCACGAGATCCGAGATTGCTCTTGATCCACTGAACTCGCGTTTCGTTGCACCAGCGGTTATCGCGAACAGGAACCAAAACCGTATTTCGCCGACGACGTATGCGGAAAAGCAAACGGCGCCTCTGGAATTGTACAAAATTTCAAAGAGAACGGAAATTAGTTCTCTGCCTTCAACGTCGATGTTAATCTCAGATTTTACGTGTTGCGCAGCTACGCTCCGGCTTCGCTACGTCGTAAATTTCCTTTGCGTATCTTAATCGCAGTAATTTTTCCCGTGCTTTGTAACCACCGTTGTAATCTTCACCGGCTGGCCTTTCGTTTAATCTTATCCGCGTACTCGTAGACAATTCCGCGTTATCGAACGATCGCCCTACTCCTCCGTGTCTAGATGTTGCAGCTGAGCTCGAATTCCGACCACCTTAACCAATCGATGAATTTCGTTGTGCAAGAAACGCTTCTCTGAAACTTCATTGTGCGTCGGATCGTAACAGGCAAAACTAAAGCCGATTACTAAAATAACAGTCGAGTTTAGAAGGAGAGCGCACGAGATTCACCCGAACGAGTTCATTCGCGGCTTCGTATAGCTCTTCGAATATTACGTCAGCTCTCAGCTAGTGGAAATCGTTAAAATTTGTCGCCAATGCAAGCAAAATATCGGCCAACGAAAAACAACGAAGATGTCTTTCAACTTTTTCATCGTCTCGCGTTAATCTGCATATACACGCCTTGTAACAACCTCAACGATTACGCTCTTCGTCTTATTTTCCTAACGATTATTATGCAAGGAGTACGCCACGTAAATATCGAGGCGGCTGGTGGATGGGATAATGGGTAGGTGCGCGGCATTTATCAGGAGGGTAAAAAGGCGTTAAAGTCACCGCAGCAAAAAAAGGACGTAAACGACGCAAACTCGACGGCCACTTAATAAATATTTGATCAATCCTGACGGAGCGTTGCCGGAACGCGGTGAACGCCCGACCGAGCAGTTTCGGGTATTCTCGGTGGACCAAACGGAACGATACCAAAGCGGATTATCGAAACGCCGGTGCAAGTCGAAGGAAAGTTGGTCGCTCTTTTACCCAGATTCCAGGGACTTTAAATTCTCACGGCTCGAATCCTTGCCGAAACTTTTCTCCGCGATGGAGCACCGTAAATATATAACCCCCTTCCCTGCTCTCGCTTCAACGCGTTCAAAGTCGCAAGCTGTTACACCGCGCTGCACCCACCGGCACCCACCGGCACCCACCTGCACCCAGCTGTCCCTTTCCCTCTCTGGAATGGCCGCCCTGTCGGCGGACTTGCTCTCACCTCGACCGTAAGAGGAGGAGGTAGTGGGCCGAGGCGAGCGACAGAACGAACCGGGAAGCTCCGTTCGACCCTCTCGGTCGCGTAGAAACGTCGATGGCGTGGAGTCGCCGCCGCCACCACCGTCGCCTCTGTCGTCACCGACTACGCCGCGATAATTCCATTTCCACGAAGCG
>NT_177531.1:295927-296973 GCF_000188095.3 Bombus impatiens
CCCTGGGACCTGTCCGCCCCACCGCGGCTGCCAACCAACTACCCTCCGCCACCTTTCGCAACCCTTCCTCCTTCTAGGACAAGTTTCGATCCCGGAAATTAGTAAGATCGCACATGCGGAACACGAAGGTTTCCTAACTGCACGCTGCACATCCACTCAACCGCCCGACCACTCGCGCCTCGTATACGTGAACATACTTTAAGCTTGCACGCGCGCTCACAGGCGCGGACCAGAGCAGCTGGGGACGCGCATTATGCGCTCGCGATTCGCGTCACGCTCCCTTAATATGTCGCAGCTAGATGCTCTCCATCCTTGCCAGCGGAAAAAAGGTTTATTAAAGTCGAGCCAGGGAAATTTGCAACTAAATACCGTATATATATATATATATGTATATATACATATATATAATGTACGTATGTACGTCGCACGACAAACGTGATTCAACTTTAGCAGATTGAAATATCGCGACCGGTTTTACCAGGGATCGGAACCACGGAAATATTAGCGCGTTCCGAGCCGTTGAATCGTTTTCAATGGAACGAAAATGGGGTGGAGCGAAGAATGATGCCTAGGGGGTGGTTGAACGAAGTGGAAGGTGTGGGAACAGGCAGCCTTCGCGAAGGCGCTCATCCGAAAATCTAATTTCGGCGTATTCCACTTCCGCTAAGTTGTCCTCAAGTTTTCGGACGTTCGAGTCGCTTCGAAAAATAACCGCGGGAGCCGTGCAATTTGCAATTAACCAAGTCGAACGAAGAAGCCGTTGAGAAAACAAAAGAAGCGGAACTCGCGCGTGTTACGTTAGGGCGTGCTTAAGGTTTCCAGGTTGTTGCGCCAACTTTCGAAACTATTTTAGCGACGAACGCGGTACACCGAGTAAGATCAGCCGCAGCGCTCACGCGCAAACACGAAATTGCGTTTAAAACTTTGGCCCCCTTACTCCCGCATGTTCACCGTAATAGCGTGCATTTCACACGCGTCATCGTACGCGTAGCACGATTATTCCATTCACGCCTTCTTCGTCCTCTGATACGAGCCTGCGTGCCGCA
>NT_177531.1:296996-304678 GCF_000188095.3 Bombus impatiens
AGCGGCACGTGTCCTTAAAGCTGGAGGCGCGAGGAGATTACATCTAATATGCGAGCCAAGCGTCGGAACCTTGTCTGCCAAACTATCCTTTCCTCGATGAAGGCTCGCGCGTATCGTGACTCCCACCGTGCGCATACCTGGCGCGCGTGGTCACGTGCGTCTGCATTACCGGCTGGTAATTAACGTCAATCTCGTGCTCTTGCAGCGCGTTTCTCCGGGCGTTGTAACCTCCACCTCCTAGGCGCCATCCTAACGCAAACCACGCGGATGTTTGCGATATTAGGCGGCGTTAGGTATGGGGACGAGAGCGCGCTGCTTATACTTTGACGGTTTAATTAGGAGTTTCGAGCGAGATAAGCGGCCCATCGTCGTCGACGATAATCGAGAAAGAACGATCGACCGGTGACCTCCGGCTCGATCATTCGTTCGTTGGTTCGTTGCCGGGCCTCGCTCCGACCGAATATTTTTTAATAACCAGCGTACCTCGTCAGCGAAGTAGCCGATTCTTGGAAACGACGAACTTGACTTTGTAGCGGAGTTACGACAAGTTGGAGAAGAGAGGTTGGCGACGATAGAACCGTGAAATTTCAGAGGAGCGACGTTACGATGGATTAACGGAGAGCTTTATTAATCGGTTAACCTCTCACAATTTATCTTTCCGAAGAAGCGAGTTTAAGTTTTCGCGGCGGGTCTCGGGAACTGCTGGAAAAGCGTTTACTCGCGTCGATATACATCGCGAACAAGTTAAAGCCTGTCTGCGCGCTTTCTCGCCAATCAACTTAGTTGCTGATAATAAATATCATTAGGATGACTCGACGGAACGATATTTTTCAAAGCGACCGCCAGATATGCTGGAACCCCGAGAGCTCGGTGTCCCCGATCGATTCATTTGTCAGGAATTTACCGAGGAGCCTGTGGGTCTTCGGAAACGAGCGGTTTGACCCGGAAAAAAGGACCTACGTCGGTTTCGAGCTTTCGTAGATACCGTTTTTACCTCGCCGTGCCATTGTTCTTACGCGAACTTCGACATCGATTCCATTACGATCACGCTGGTGAAATGGTCGTTCGGTTTCGATGGACAATTTGACAAATCGTCGGAACGATCCTACCGCGGCGGTGATCGATTCCGTTGGAGGGTAAAAGTATCTAACGGGAAACCGAGTCGAATCGTTTCGGATCCAGCCGAGGCCAGACGAGCCAAGGAGGAAGCGGCACTATGTCAGGGAAATGAACGCGTTAGTCACGCGTTGCACGCTACGCCCTGGGGGTCACTTCGCATTCATAACCAGGACCATGGCGTTCTGATGCTTGCGGGATAAGATCGGCAGCAAAGGAGCGCGCACGCGCGGCAACCGCTTAAGCGGTAAACTTGTAAGTGGCGAAATAAAGTTAGAAGCTCTCTGCTACCGTGTCTGTGACAGTTTAATTAATATCTTTCATCCTCAAAGGAAAAACTTGGTGAAGTAACCGGCACGGGCCCGGCCAGAGAGAGAGAGAAAAGAGCTGGTGGGGTAGTCGAGGCAAGCCGAGTGGAGCTACTTCAACTTCAGGGACATTCACCACCATCGTTGTCGTCGTCGTCGTCGTCGTCGTCGTCGTCGTTCGCGACCGCCCCTCCTTTTCTTCTTCCAGCGAGCCTTCGTCGCTTTACGCGCCAGCCTTGGGAACAAACTTTGTCGTTTTCCGCTATTTTCGATGGTCTCGCGCGTCAATGAGCCCAACGCGAGGCGGCTCCGGGACACGAAACTCGGGCAGTTTCGTGCCAACGAAAGGGAACTCGACAACCGTTTTGCACACTCTGGGTAGATCTTGCGGAAGATCCCCGAGAGTTAGTCAGACCTTCTTTGTATTCACCGATGAATCTTCTTTCTTATCGCGTCTTATTCTCCCTACGTTCTCGCTGTATCGCGTTATCAATTTCAATTACGTAAGCAGCCTTCATGGTTAACGTCGAAACTGTCGCAGTAGTGGAAATTTATCATTTTTCACGCAAGTTTCAGATTAGATTTACCACGGTGCGCTTTTGGGAATTTGAATAATTTCCTGCGAGATATTGCATAAAAGTTTATTTTGCATTATATACGTACAGCCTCGTTCGCTAGTACGCCACCGTGCATAAGTGTTTGGAAATCTGATTTAATTCGATCAAGCTGTCTCTGCCGTTAGTTCTTTAGCTCTTGCTGTAACTGGATTCGACGTAGCTGAATTTAATACCAGACATCTTCCATATTTCCATATTATCGTCCAAGTTTTATATTTATCTCTGATAAATGCTCCACACTTTGCAAAATCTACGCAAATATTTGAAACACGAATAGACAAATACGCGCATTTCGATCGCTTTAACGTTCTAAATGTCGGACAAATACACGTAATATCACTCGGTTCTATCGATAGAGAATATTTGACACGAGTCGAACGATTTACAGCCTAATTCGTCAAATTCAGTTATAAACAATTTTTCGCCGATTTACGTTTCCAAACGGCCTATTTGACTCGTTAGTAGCGCTTTGCTGTTTCACGTCATTGTGGACGTAATAAACGAAAAGCGAAACGCACAATGACAGCTCGACGGCCGTACTTTTCTGCCAGCATCGAACTTCTACCATGGTTAAAAGATAAGAGGTTTTGTTCGACTAACGTTAATATTTTTAGTCGTAATTATAATTCAGTATTACTTTTGCCTGCAACATATTTTGTTGTTTACTCTATAGCTTTTTAAACAACATCTTCCTCCCGTTAATTACAAACAACGCGCGTGTAGTTGCAGGTAATTTTACCTTAACCATAAACGTATTTTAATACAGCCTCGCTAAATCGTTAAAGGAAATAATTATATCGTATTATCTGTTGATTCTACGTCAGTTTAACATAAGAAGATTGTGTAAGTATCGCTTTTGATCTTCAGTCTCGGACCTTCTTTTCGTTAATTTATACATTTTACCAACATTCGTGTACCGTTGTTACAAATTGGATAAAGTATTCGGCCATACTTACGAACCTTAATATCTATATTACCTTCATATACCTTTCGTTTTCATCTATTTGATAGAAAATTTATGGTTTAAACGTCGCCCTGGTAGTTGCAGCGTTAATTACGAACACGTGGCCTTGATCGTTCGTCGAACAGCTTTCGGATCTTCTCTTTTTGCATTCCGTGATAATCATATCCTTTTGTTTATTCTTGGCCTGTCGGCGACCGTTATCAGTCACCCCGCTTTCCCGTTATCTATCCGTTTAAGCGGCATACCACGGCCAACTTAGCAGCTCTCGAAGGACATTATGCTCGTGTAACGGCGTGCAGGCCTCCGGTAAGGCGTTACCTAGTTCCATCATGGCTATGTATAATCGCTAACCACTGCGGTAACCCCTTATCTGATCTCGTGCTGTTACACCCTCCCTAATGAGTAATCAACGAAACGTCGCATTGTTAACATCGCAAATAGATTTGGGACGATTGGTGGCTTGCCACAGTGAGAGAACTAACAAAGCTCGATGCGGCTTGCGATGAAATTAAAACGCGTTAACTGCTTTCTCTCGACACATCGAACGCCGATGGTTCTCGCGCGCCGGCACAACTTTCTCTTAAACACGATGAACGCGATATAGTTAAAGCTTTAAATTAAACTTAGGCAAACTTTAAATTAAACTTAAGGTATCCCTGGCACTGTCGAGCGTTCCAAGCTCTCCAAAGAAGGGAATCAATCGTGCCACGTAATTGGAAATCATCGAATCGTTGAACGAACATTGTTCGATCAAAAGCGATTTGCCAGCGGGCAAAACATGTACAGAAATACACGTAACATTGGCGGTATAGTCGACCAGCTCGTTTTTCTCGAAAATGGTAAGTTTTTAGGGAAAAATGACAGAGGTTTTAATGCCTTTTACGGCGAACGTGCGGTAGCGTACGCCAATTTTTCATATGTGTTGTACCGTGTTATTCGGGTGAACGTTGATGACGAACTTTAGTTTTTCTAAATGGAATGCTATAAATTTGTTTATATCGTACAAAAACCTGCATCGAGAAGAATTCAAACACGCA
Source organism: Bombus impatiens (assembly GCF_000188095.3). Lineage (NCBI taxonomy): Eukaryota > Metazoa > Arthropoda > Insecta > Hymenoptera > Apidae > Bombus > Bombus impatiens. Next base: position 301,039 of record NT_177531.1, read on the forward strand.
GCGTATTGTGACTCTCAAGGTCAATACTGCGGATATGACAAATTCCCGTACGCTATCATATTCGCGATAAAGGACATTAAAAATTTTCCCGCCGTCGTGTTTTTTCGAAAGCCGTTTTCGAGAAAAACGCCACCCCGATATATCGTGAACATTCTGTATATATAATGCGCACGGTATACGTGTATGCAAAATATATAGTATTTATGTACAGGGTATAGTTGTAGTTTTTTCTGGTCAAACTTTGTCAGGATGTTTTACGAGCATAAACAACGAACAAACGTTACACGAAGATAGGTCGTTTAATCCTTCGGTTCCCATAGATACTAATAGGTGCCATTTTTTATTTGTTTTATAACAGATATCAGCGAGGTGATAATTTATCTCCTCTAATGTCTTCTAAACTATTTACCATTTATTTACCATTTATTTAAAACGCGTTAACTCGTAGTACCATCGACAGGATCCTTTATCTGATTCGATTATTAACCGTCTTTTTTTTATATTTACGGCAAATTTGTAACTCGTAGCAACGATAAGAAGATAATATATTTCACGTATATTTTAAGACGAACTTTCAAAGTCTGTCGTTTTGTATCGAAACGAATAAATTTTACACGTTGCGTTACATTCTCAGTTATTGAAATTCCAGAGTTGAAGCTTTCATTGAAAATAGCAATAAAAATACACAAACGCGGAGAGAATAATACTTTGCTGTCCGATATAGTGCGAGTTTAAGTGCTTACATCGTCGAACTTTTGTTTATGAACAATTCTAATAAATATTAATGGTCATATTGAATCGATAAAACGGTTGATTGGTTTATCGAGATAAAGGATCGAAATTAAATTCGTAGAGTAGTAAAGCGAATTATTTATCATCGTCAGTTTCGCATCGATAGGAATTTTGAGATGGAGCCGAAATGGAAGAGTGACAGTTAACGAAGCTAATTAGTTGCATCAATTAAATATCTATGAAATCTATTCTATTTTTTTGAATAATATAGTAACTACAAGTCATGATGCGATTCGTATTTCCTATTTTTATTGTAATCCTTTAACGTTCAAACGATGAAAGCTGAATTGGATGTGGCACATGCCGGTATTTCGCGCTTATTACTTTTCAAACTTCATCAACGAGTTATTATTCAAATATCAAACGATATAAATAATTTCAAGTTTCAAACGAATTTTAGTACCACACGGAGGAAAAGATTCTTTTTGTCGGACTCTTCGCTGTAAAACGTTCGAGACTCGTAACAACGACGGGCAAGTTTCCGCCAAGCGAGAGTTAATAGAGCTTTAAACAAACTTACGTTCGTGTAACGTTCGTTTTTATTCATATCCATAAAATAACCCGAAGACTCGTTTAAAAAGATTGCTACACTCTGTATAATTTCTGTCGCGAACAAACGATTTCCGGGAAACAAAAGATCGGATAACCATCGACGGCCATCATCGCGAAGCTACTACGGATACAGATGTATCCGAACGTCGAATCCACGAAATCTGCACAGCAGGGGACGAGTCATTCTTCCACTGGGAATTCATCTATTCTTCGATGTTGTTTCTCGCGAATTCATTCGTTCTTGGTAACGAGATTTCACGACGTATACTTTGATTTCTCCGCTTTGAAGCTCTATAGATCGACTGTTCTCTTTGTTATCTAACGATAGGAGTAAACCTGCTACAGCGTTATATCCCGGCGGAAGAAGAGACACATTTGCCAAAAATACGCGTTCATTTCCAGGTTTGCGAATATATTTGCGTATATAGTCGACGATTAGCCATGTAAAGTACGAGCCGAGAACGAGCGTGGCTGATAACGATGCACGTAACCGGGTTTTTCATGGCAAAAATCCTGATGCGTCTTTTCGTGCACGGAAATAAAAGCTACGCGGCACAGAACGAATGCGATAGAACGACACAGAAGCTACCGATGAAAACCGCGATTAGGTGATTCGAACTGGGCACTGTCCACGCGAAGTCACCGCAGTAATTAAACCCTTTGACGTGCGTAGTTCGACGAGTTCGAGCACCTCTGTCACCGTCCTGAATTCGAAAAAAAGGGAAGGAGAGAAGAGAAAGGGGGAGGGGGGACAAGAGGAGACAAAGGAAACAAGGACAAAAAAAACAGGAAGAAAGAGAAAAAAAAATATTGGAGCGGATGAGAGAGGCGTCGTGGAAACGACGAGACTCTCGGGAATAATACGCGGTCGGACGACAGAGTCATCGGCTTTGGGAATTTGGTCCAAGTTAGTTATCACCGATGTACACGCGAGCCAGAGCCGCGAAATCGTTTGTACAGTTTCGCTCGTTGTTACCTGCCGTAATAGTTGTAATTCGTTTCGATCCGTTAGGGGCGGAAAATTAATTTCGCGCTCCGTACGGCGTAAACGCCGTACCGCTCCGCGGAGCAGGAAATCGAGATGAAAAAGTTTTCAAGGACGTTCTCGAGCTTAATCGTCAGGACGATTACGGTCACTGCGTAACCACGCAGAGGCGAAAGTTGATTCGTTTCCGGCCTCGTAATTAACGTCGGGAACGAAGGCGAGCCGCGTTGAAGACGTCGCGTCGCGTGCACCGTGCTATATCCGCGGCATCAACGCCAAGATTCGTTCGGTTCTCTGTCGGTTTTCTGTCGGCTTTCTGTCGGTTTTCTGTCAGTCGGTGGCACGCGTTCGAAAAAGAAAACAATGCTTTTCGATATACGGGAACGAGCATATACCGACAAATATATACCTGGTAGCGTAGGATTCGTCGCAGAGGCGTCCTGGCGCGCGGCGTCGCTAGTAATTGCAGCCCCGCCGAGATTGGTACTGTAGTCTTCGAGAAGTACGTAGCACAGTAATAGCCGTGCCACCCTCATTCTGAAAGTGGAAGAAAAAGAAACCTGAACAATAATAATGACTATCTTTCTCTCTATCTATCTTTCCCTCTCTCCAATCTCTGCTTTCTCTGTTTCGCCTAACTCGTACCCATTGCCCCGTTCTTTACCCCAAACTCCTTTTACTACTTGTTTCTTTTCTTCGTACACCGGCCTCCTGTTTATTTTTCTTTTCTTTTTTTTTATTATTCCTTTCATTCTTCCCATTTTTCAATCGATACATTTGTCAGGCGATGGTACGAGCTGCAAGTTCGCGCAATTTCACGTAATGCACATTTGGCGGAGAAGAAATCGGGGAAACGGTATCAGGGTATTACTCGTACATCCTCGATTTCTTCTCTGTCCAAGGCAGGACGCAATTATCTTTTCCACGCTATCCCGTAAATAACTATTTCGACCATTTACGAGCACAGATTTCAGCCGGCGTGCGAGCAGAATTTACCACCGTCCGACGAAAAATTCGTATACACATGGTATGAGTGCGAACGGCACGACCGCCCCTTCTTATTTACGGCAGGACTAAATGAAAAGTTTCTCCTTTTCTGTCGCGTGTACCACCGGCGGCCCACCTATTCTACCGCGATACGGTTCTTGTTTCTTTTCACGGTAAACAACGACTCTCGCACCTTTACACATCGACACAGCCTGTCGTATCTTTTTCGTTCGAACCGATGTCAGATTATACGTTCTTTGTTTTATCTCGTTGACGCGTGATCGATGCTTTCAGCGAGGCGGGCGAAAGATCCGCCGGTTCGAT
>NT_177531.1:305064-314049 GCF_000188095.3 Bombus impatiens
ATCCGCCGGTTCGATGAAAATCAAGCAGAGACCTTCGTTCCCGATCCTCGGGGATATCCGCGGCAAAGGAAAATTCTACACGCGGTATTTCGCGAGAATGCGCGTCTGAATCTATGCGTAGCAACGAGACGGCGAATCCGACGATTTCCTAGCGGAATTAACAAACGTCGCGTAGAAGACCGGACGATGGACGAGAAACGATTTTAATTCGGCGAGAAACGATTTTTAATTGGACGAGATAAGCACGCCGATGATATCGCTGTATTATCGATGATTCCGCGAGATACTAATTTCCAAGCATCGATTCCAGCTAGTCACTTGATAGAATCGAACGTTTGTACGAAGGTACACGAAGCAGAAGAAAATTCGATTTTCGTCGTCGTTAAAAGCTTCTTCGAACAGATTGATAATACAAGGATCCGGGCGAAAGAGATTTCACTTTTCGAAGCAAAATTCCATTTCCGAGCGTCTTCCGTGTGTTTACCATGATGAGCTGTTTGTCCGCAAACATAGTCCGTTGAGAAAAGAATCGTGCAAACGTTATGATCGATTTAAAAGCCTCGTCGGCGAAATGGTCGGAAATGTCTTTGCGAGCGCTTGCTCGCACGAAGAATACGAAGGAAGGAAAAAACCTTAATGGCTCGCTTGGCATTGTACTGGAAATAAGTTGATCTCGATTCGACGATGGCTATCCCGGGCGCGTGAGTTCCCCGGGGGATGTCTTTCTTTAGCAATTTAGTAATCCCGAAAAATTGGGAATCCTCGTTTTGTCTTCATTACGGTGAAACGGCGTTAAGCGCGGCTTAAATTTCGTACGGCCAAGCAACTCGAACGACTTTGCTCCGTTCTCTCGCTGCAAGTACGATCGTATAATCAAGGAAAATGCGAACTTGTAATTTTTATTACCGAGCTTTATCGAGGATCGAGGACCCTCGTTGATCGTTAATTACTCGCATCAAAGAGAAGGACGCGTATTATCGCGATCGATCGGCGCCGAGACCGATCGTTTCTTAATCACGGATTCACGGAAAGGACCGAGGCGCGCGTACTTTCCTGCAAAAGTTGTCGGACGACCGGAAATTTTATTCCACGAACGTTTCCCTTTCCTTGCGAGAACGTATCTCAACGAATGTCGCGCGGATTTAATTTCTTTCCCTTCCTCCTTTCTCCACCTGTCTTCCCGGTGAAATCCTGTGTCGACCGTCGACACAGTTTCACCGTGTACGCGATTATACGCTTTCGGGAAGATTTATTCGCGCGATCGCGATCGTTGAATCGCATCGACTCGACTCGACTCGACTCGACTCGACCGTTTACTCTCGCCGCTTCGCAATCCGAAGAATAATTTTGGAACAGGATGTCAGAAAGGTACATATATCATTTGCATACGCGTAACTATGCAAATACGAGACTATTCTGCGGAGAAACAGATTAATTATCTAGGATGCCGTTGAAAGCAGTGAGTATCCGTTTTTGCGAAAGACTTCGCCTCTGCCTTGGCCGACCGACGATTACGATCGTACCTACCTCATCCAGGATTAACCGATTAGACGCGAAATTAACGTGTCCTTGGGGTTTCGGGTCTCACGATCGTTATACCATTCCCTTCGAACAGACGTTCCATCGAAGACGAACGGTTACCGTTGTAACGAGAGATCGTTACGGCAAGTTGGCTTTCGCGCGCACATATCCAATCGATTAATCTTACTCGCGAAAAGACCATGAAACCTGCTCCAAGTAAATATCGAAACGTAATTTCGTCTTCTACGTAACGATTGCTCGGACGAATCGGACGAATTCTTGGCGGCTAAACAAATTGAACGCTCGGACGCGAGAGTAGGTTCGGGACAATATTAAAATTCATACTCGTCCGATATTACCGCGTAATGAATCTCCTTCGGGAGACGAATTTATCAAAGTCAACGACAAGGCCATTAGCTATGACCATCTACGGTGACCGGTTCGATAAAAACGCGTCATATGCGAATATCGCCGGTTGTTTTTACTCGTCTCTAGGAGGGATCCCGTGGCCGTCGATCGTCGTTGATCGGCCGAGCGGCAACGATTTCCGATCGTTTCGGGTATACATCGCGGAATCGACGGTAGTCGTTAGTTTTTTCTCCGATATCGAAAATTGAATTTCCCAGCTCGGATTATCGTGCCGTTATATTCGCAAATTGTTATCGCAAAATTAATCGACGTCCGTTCGATTCTGGCCAGCTAGAAGCCCGTCCACGCGTACCTATGATCCTTATAATTCACTTGGAATTCACCAGGGAATTCCGTTGGAAAATATCACGTTGATGTATGGCCCCGGCGGAAAATCACCGCTCGTAACGCTATGTGATCGTTGGTAACCACCAGCCGAACGCTGCTAAATCCTCTGGGAATTTGCGAATCGAATGCCCCGAACGGTGATCTATCGAACGATCCTGACGATCGATGGACACTCGCGTTTCACGTTCTACTTTTGTTCGTCCTTATTGGCCCGACCGATTTGTACGCGCTTAACGATAGCCGTGCAACTTGGTCAACCAATTGGTTCCAAACTTATGTACGTCGCCGTTCTGACATTACCTCGTGGGAAAGGTGTAGCATTATATTCGTAAATGTACGCGGCGCGTCATAGATGGATGATCGATATGTATCTGTTTTCTTTTCGATACGACACACTTCTTGTTAACTGGTGTACGAGAAAAGGTAAAACGCGTTCGTCCGATCGAGCTCGAACCTTTGAACCAAGCGTCACGCTATGCTTCTGGCAAGGGACGCATCCCCGGGCGTCGAGACGCGTGTACTGACAGCGTCGAGCTAGCCGTCGAGCGAGTCGAGCGTCGGAACGCTCCGTCACGGAACGCTTGCCTCGCATAGCGCAGGTCCAGGACCTCCTGTCCCTTCTTTCCTCTTCCCTCTTCTCTCTTTCCACTTTCCTCTTTCCCTCTTTTCGCTCTTTCTTTCCTCGGCCTCTTCCTCTTTCTTTCGCTCGCTCCGTCCACGCCACACCACGCACCACCCTTGGATATAATATTCAATTTATTATGTAGCTTTGATGCACGCGGAACGTCGTCGCCGAAGAGGGAAGAACAGGAAGCGGAGGTAGAGCGCGAGTGAACGGCCAGCATGGACCACGGGGAAATAAAGGGCGAGAGAGAAAAGCGGGATTTTCGGAAGAAATCGTTCGAGACCGAAACGATATCGCGGCACGAGTTTGCCGCTCGTTGGTCGAAAAGCGTTCCGCGGTCCACGAAGCTTCGCGCTTTCTGACGTTCGATCGCTTGACGACCCGTAAACGAGAAAAGAGTCTAAACGTTGATCGCGATGTCAAAGAAGGAAAAAAACCGTAATGGGGAGGAGGAGCCTGGGGATCGAAGCAACCGACACTGTATTGTTCGCGCCTGCGCCCACTTCCGCTTTCGATACGTTCTTTCGAAATCGTATTTCGAAAGATTCCCGTGATCTCGATTACCAACCCCCACCCCCCATCGCGAACCGAACGTATAACCAAAAACTCTTGGGGTGGAATTTTTCCAGTGGACCGAGCGAAGTTGACTTTCCACGTCCCCAACTTATGAAATAACATTTATTTTGTACGAAATAACATTTATTTTGTTTTTATTTTGTATAAGCCAGGATTCCGTTAATGGCCAGCAAATATTAGCAGAAAAATAAGCGTTCACCGTCGGTTTTTCCGTTTCGTTTGTGACGCTACACCTTGCATGGCCGAATACGTTCAGAGGAGCGGCAAACGTCATATTTGCCAATCACCAGATGTTTTACGCCAAGGTAAACAATCCGGTTTTTAAAAACCGTGGAAAGAGTAAAAACCGTGCAGTATAATCGACAAACCGTGTCTGGGAAACCGTGAAAGAGCAAATCGCGTTCGAGCGTAACGCACTGTAACAGAGTGTCGTTCACGATACGGAGTATCTCCGAGGAACAAGAGATCCGCTTCGTTACGAAAGCTGGCTGGATTCGATGCACGATGTGCCGCTGGATTCGATGGCCACGTGGCCTCTCGTCGAGCGTTCTCCCGTGAGTGGAAAATTTACGAGCGAAGAACATTCGTGGAAAGTGCTCGACCCCACACTCCAGGTCTTCAATTATGACAGTGAGAAAAAGTATACATTAAGGGGATTGCTCGGAGCAGCTGAAACGACTATATGCAAAGGGCGCAACAAAATTGCTGCTTAAGCTGCGCTAGGCGAAGATAAATGAAAAGGGTTTAGAACTTAGAAGGCGCCACAAAAGCGGAGAAACCGTCCTACCGACGTCGAGACGTCGCTAGACCTATGAAAAATTCCTGCACACGTCGAGACTACCGCGACAACTTCTTATTCCATCGATACGTTTATCGCAGGCAAATAAGCCATTAACAACGCGACCACGAACAGAAATTGTCACGTTCGCGGAAACCAGCGATCACGTGTATGTATATGTCATTCGTACGTACGTGCACGCTCCAACCGATTTGTAGAAACAAAGGAATATTCAACTAACGCGCGAAAGTCACCCGCGTACTTATCGTCTTCTTAGGCAATCGGCAAATCGTACATTTTAACTACCTGTCGAAGAACTGATCGACGGTGTATTAAAATTCGAAATGCGATTCCATCGATGTACGATATTTAATTGTTTCGTGACCACGAACGGGATGCCTCGCTACTTCGAGATACGTACGTCGTTTATGCGACATCACGAACGAAATATCTCGCTGCCACAACGCCGATTGTGCAACGCTACGGACGAAATATCCTGCGTTGCAATGTCGCTTATGCGACGCTATGGGCAACATATCTCGCGTGTCTTCATTAGAGTGTGAAATGTCTCGATCGAAAATTTAGGCTAAAAGTTACAATATGCTTAATAGTAAATGGTATAAATAGTTATTAGAGGAGTTACAGTCAGTTGTCGATCAGTTATCAACGAATTATCAGCGATCTAATTAACGAGTCATTAGCGATCCTATTTTACGACTTATACGCTATACTACACTATACTAATTCATTATTTTAAATATATTCGACGGTCTCGACAACAAGCGATAACGTTTAATAAATTTCACTGATCAAACATTCCTCTAAATATAAAATTATAATATTATATTAAGCAACAGGGTTCTAACGATTACTTCTGATTAGCAAGTGGACACTGTGGCGTGTGTTCTGTTATCTTTTACTCTTTTATTTTGTCTGGCTATGTATACCAGCTGCTACATCTTTGTCTTAATAATCGTTAGAATAATCGATACAGCAGCGTCTTTAGTCGATCGGTCTAATGGTCGCAGATCAGAGCCGACAGTTTGCAACGACGAATACACCTTAAGGTGTTGGGATACCGATCCGCCGTTCGATTTTACGGCGATACACGCGCGGACACCAAATACGCGTTAACTTTAAACGATTATCGAAGAAGCACAACGTATTTCGAACGAGGGGTTATCGGTTACGAAATTCGATCGTTCTCAATTTTGGGCACGCGAAGTGTTCCGATTTCGTCTCTCCACTTCGCTGCTTGTAAAATGATAAACGAAAAGGTTGTACGCTTAAATACGCGAACTACTGTACGGTTGAACGTATCGTAAGCATAAATACGAGTAAAGGATGGAGAACTTAATAGATTCGTGTTTTTAAACGATGAAAATAGAACACCTTGCATATACGTAGATCGGAGGGAAAAGCGATACAGGATGCAAATCGAGCAAACTTTTACAGGTACGGTAGCATGCGATATCGTAAATAAAATAAATTCCTGGCTCGTTTGAAATAGCTCGTTCGTTCTTTTTATAATCAAGGAACGTCCGGAAACGAGAGAGCTCATAAGCCGGCTTTCTAGGTCGATTCTACAAGCTGCCGCGTTCGACGAACTTAACGCAATCGTGTAATTATACCATAAACCGGTTGTTAATAGGAGTGGCGGGAAAAACGCATAGGAATCAGCAGGATTCACGCACGCACGGTTCGACCGGTAAAATGAGATTTGTCCAATTAAATAATTTACAGTAACCACTAGGTACAATTAGCGAAATGACACGCGTTCCATCGGCACTCGTACAGCTACATGGATTTTCCAGATGTAATAGCCGTTTTGGATTTCGGCTAAATCGAATTATGCTTTGGCGCAATGCATCAGGGGAGAATTTACATCTGGATGCCATCCATTTTAGAAGACCGGTGTCCCCGGTCCACCCGCCGCGTTAACGGATTGTCGATGTTAATGTTTGCAAAAAGATCACGTTATGTTTCGACCGTTTTGAGGCGCGTCATTAGTCGAGCTCGTTTCACAGTCGGCAATATTCTACGTTAGTCGTGCAAACAATCGTGTGCTAAATAATCTCGCGACACGCTTGCCGCTCCTGTGCAGACGTTCCACTCGTTCAGATGCTTTTCAATTCTCATCGGCGATAATAAAATCGCTGGAGAAACGTTTCCATTCGATTATTATTATCCTTTTTCGAATTACCTTGCATTCCGTCTCTTATTCTTCTCCTTTCTTCTCTCTTTTGTCTTTTCTTCCGTTTTTTTTTTCTCCTTTTTTTTCATTTTCAACGTCGAAGAAATGATTCGGAAAACCGGCGCGATCTAAAAGCTCGGAGCTTAATGCTCGTAATCGTCGATAATATATCGGAGGCTGCATTATATCCGAGTTCAAATTATATCGGAGCAGCAGCCCCGGCAGAACTTGGGGAATAACGGTCGATAGAAATGCTCGAACAGTGATAAAGTAATAGTATATATCGGAAAGTATAGAGCTAGTTAAAACTTAGTCGCAGAAACTATTTGTGATGTAATAGATATCGTTTTACCTTATGGCCAGCTATCTGCAAACTTTAACGCCGCTTCATTGTTAAGCTCGCCACTTGAAGAGACGAACCGATAACGTTCGACGAAGCTTCGAATTTTCTTTTCCCTTCCATGTAGGACGTCCTTTGTACCCAGCATTGGTATAAAAAAAGCCCCGCGTTCGACGCATCCTCGCGTGAGCGTAAAACCCAACGGTTAATGCGATTATCGTCGAAAAAGCATCTCGTCGTAATCTGTCGTGGCATTTAACTCGCTCGTTGTTGCGCGAGAAGAGGTACGCGGCTTCGAAAAAGCAGACCAGTTGCGTTTGTATATAAATCGGAAGGGTAACAACGCGACCAGTCGCTTTCAAATTTTAAGACGTCACGACTGTCCAAGTTGCCAACCTGTCCAAACAGACGTAGGTTATCGTACGAAGCATCCGTTAGGTCGAGCATCGTTCATCCGTTTCTTCGGTGTATCTCGCCGGAAAATTCGTTTATCGTACGCGCGACGCACTAATGCCGCTAAAACTTTCATAGTAATGTTCGCGTGTGCGCGTGTATACCAACCGCGCACACAGAAGACAAACGTTTACGTACATTTCATAAAATACGTGACTGCGCGTATTTTCACCGGCTTATCTTTGCCACCACACGTGTCACGCTGTCCACTACGTGTACGCGTGTCAGTCTGTACGCCTACGCTCGATTCACGTGTGCGCGTGCGGAATATACAGCGGTATATAGGTTGCCTGTTAAATGGCGCGTTGCTCATCTACAGGGGTGGTTGCGAGTTAGTCGATCGGTTTAGTAGTTTCTTTGAAACGTCGAGCTCGATATTCGATTGGAACGGCGACGAGACGAAAGAAACTTGGCGCTCTCGCAGACAAACTGTAACAAAGTGCAGGGAACGTTATTTATCAGCGATCGCGACCAACGATCACACACTTTCGGGCAAACGAGTCCGAAACGATTCGGCGCAACCGCGGGGGTGCTAAGCGGAGTTTAAGCGGCTTGAGGTTACCGTAAACGCGACGAAACGCTCGACAAGCAGCGAGCGTGTAAAACGCGTAGAACAAAGATAGAAATTTTTGGGTAAACCGAGAGAAAAACCGTAGGACGAATAGATGCGCGCGTAAACATACGCGACACCGCGCGTCAACTTCTCCTCGTCCCGTTTAGAACGATACACACGTCGTCGTACGTCTTGCCGCGTTTCGGATTACACGTTGAACTAAGACCGATAGAAGGTGATCTGACGTGTTTACGGACATTGTCGGATGAATCCTCGGAAGTCGTAAAACGTACGAACATTCTCGCGTTTCCCTTCAGCCATTTTACGAGTAATTTCCCGCGAGTGTTGAGTTTCCTCAGACACGACAGACACGAAACTTGCCCTCGCGCTCTCACCCTTTCCATTCGAACGGCGCGGTGCCCTGTCTCGTTTTAAGAGACCGTCACTTGGTGAAACTCGACCGCGGAAAGCACCTTCCCCGACTGAATACTAATTAGTATTTCAATTTCGTTCGCATTAATATTAAACCGGACCGCAAAGGTGTTCTCCGCTCAGCCAAAAGAAGTATTAAAAACAAGCGAACGGTAAATCGACCGTTTTCATCGTTTTTAATGAATGCTCGCGACTCGCGCGTTTCACCTCAAAGCGCGCGCCGCAATCGCTTTGTTCTTGCTGTTTCCTACAAGCGAACCAACCGATCCGTATGTAACCCGAACAATTAAAATCTTTTATCCTCGCCTCGTCTTGCGAAATAATCTGCCATTAATCCGCCGACTCTAATTGTTCTCGAACGCGAAACCAGTTCCCTTTACAGCGAAGAATGCGCGCAGAGCTTCGCGTCAACCGCGTAAGACCCGCGTAATGAATCTTTCGTACGGTCGCGTGACTCGACTATCCAATTCGAATCGATACGCAAGGCTAATTAATGTAGGTAAATACGCGTGTAGGACGCGTTTAGACTCGCGCATACTGGATACGCGCGCGTTCATTTCCGGAAGTACGTGTTCGTAATCCCAGCGAGATCGATGATTTTAATCAAGAAAATGTCTCTCCGCATCATAGCTCGTGAGCAAATCTCTGGCGGTCACGTTTATTAAAAATAAAAATAACGCACAACGCGGTACCAGGGATAAAAAGAGAATAATGCATTCCAACGGCACTGGATTAATATTCGAAGACCCGTAACGCC
>NT_177531.1:314972-417980 GCF_000188095.3 Bombus impatiens
CCACCCAGCCAGCCAGCCAGCCAGCCAGCCAGCCAACCAACCAACCAACCAACCTGACAGCCAGGCAGCCAGCCGGTTGTTCCGCTTTTTCTCCGATACCTATCAAGGTTATTGGTACACGAAAATTTCTTTCGATACGGGAACGAGAGACGAGAAATCCTTTAGGCGAGCGTCGTTTCACGCCGGCCCAGCGGGACCACGGAGTTGTCGCGCGTCGTTCGTTGTTTTCCTTCGCGCGATGCGATGCCGCGATATGCGATCACGCGATGCGTTCCCAATCGCAAAGTGAAATCCTTCGACGCCTCTCCGTGCTTACGGCGCGTTTCGCCGCGAAATAATTTTCGTCCTTGTTAATTAAAAATTTCAATCACGTATATTAACGACAGGTTGCCAGCTCTCTCACTTGCCTGCGATACGTTCGACTCGCGCGTACAGTCTCGCTTGCACGCGCTGCGTACTTTCACATTTCCCAGCACGTAATAACGTAGTTATCGTGGCTTAACAGCCGCCCGTGAATAGAGCTAACTACGTTAGTCTTCCAATAAGCAGGTTCGGTTTCTGAGGAAAGTTTCGGCCTGTAATTGCAACGGGTAACTTTATTGTATGTACCGGCGTCGTAGCAATCGTCCTCGGGTACAATCTATGAAATTCACTTGCGCGCAGCCAAAGCTCCGTAGATTAACATCGCCTGCAGTGTAGAACAGCAGAAACGACTACGTCGACGCCGACTCCGACGTTGACTCCGACGCCGAATCCAACGGTGACGCCGACGCCGACGCCAACGTCGAGGAGCACGACGACGCCCTGTGCAATGAGTTTGCAAGTATAACTTGGAAACCGACGTGGCAACGGTCTAAAGAGAATACACCAGGATATTCCGAGTGTCATCCGAGCATGTTCGTGTCACCGTGGAAAATGGAAAATCGGACCATCCGCAGACAGCCTAATGGAATCTCGTATTGTTTTCCCGCGAACACATTTTTAGAATTCCGATTTTCATCAAGCCGTCCGTCCGTGTCCGCGCTCGAATCTGTCACCAAGACGTTTCAGACAATTTTGTAATATCGTTCGTACGCTTTCTTCGTCGCTGTATGTGCTTGTAATAGAGATTGAATTAAAAGTCTCGGTGATCGAGGCGAAATCATATAAAACGGTAACGGTGGAAGAGGAAAGGCTCGCGACAGGGCATTGACTTTTAAAATAAAACGAAAGCCGACAGAATGCCTATGGGTCGCTATATAAAGGTGTAAGATGCTAAAGGTGGCACTTAATGATATTTGCGCCCGGGTTACAGTTTATTACGACCGGGCTATTGCTGCCAGTTCCCTTAAATGCCGTTGAATGGTCGTCGCAAGAAAGCACCGAGTCGTACGGACGCGCCATTACCGCGACAGAGAAAAAATTAAAGAAAAGAGCCACTTAAGACTGGACGCATGAATCGCTGCCATTTACGAAATTGGTCAAGCTACTTGTCGAGCGAGTACACGTTTCGTTCGCGTGTCTTTCCTCCGAGAGTGTCTCGTATCGGTGACCGGTACGTGTAACACGTAGCCGTATCATTGATCGAACGAGACGTCCACCGATAAAGTATTCGATCTCCGACGCGTGAACCTACGATTATTTGAAAACCGTGAATTTCCATTTTGTCTGGTCGCTTAGTCGTTACGAGCGAACGAACGAGCCACGATACGCTTGCTTCCACGGCCAACAGGGTGGGGGACAATTACACCGATCGGAGCGCATAAAAATGCATGAAGTCAGTGTGGAATTCCTAGAAATTCTGCGATGCAGCTCGACGTTACACAGGACCGACACAATGGATGCCGTTGAAGAGCGTAAAAGCGACTTTATACGGTTCTAAGCAACTGCGAACATAGCTGTTATTTCAAGGCTCGATGGAATGGTTTCTTCCCGGATATTCGATTGGAAGAAATGGTTTCTGGGTCTATCGTTTACGCTATACTCGCGTCCATATGGAACTTCTTACAACGATATCGCGTCTCGCCAGCTTCGCTCTTACGTACCCGAGAAATAATACGATCTCGTTCGTAAACTGATTCTCTAACGCGATATCAGTCTCTAATGGGCTTAGATCGAACAGATTTTCGCAATCGTATCGCAGAATCGGTTTGATTCTAAACATCGGTCATGTTCCGCGCTTCGTCTTAATAAACGGAAATCGTGATCCTTCGAACGAAGCGAGAAGTTTATCGTCACAGAACGTATTTAAAGTAGCGAATATCGCGTAATCAAGCGTTCAAAGAAACTGAAGAAATAGAAATACCTGATAAGCGGCAAGAACTTATTGGACGACCTAACGTTCATGGTAAGATCTATATACCGCGTATTAGTAGCAGTATCTGGTATTCATTTACGCTATTACGCGTATATACGTTTAGTTATTATTGTGTCGCGGTTGTGATGCATCAAGGAATGTCTCAGTTAGTGGTATAGAGGAATTTCGAGGTAACACGAGGTACATTTGGAAATTTGGCAGCGGTACCAAGGATCACTCTCTATATAGTATATGATATATATATATATATCTATACAGGAAGATCTATATCTATATATATACAGGAAGATCTAACAATGGAATTGCCACGACAATTATTAGCCGTGAATATCAAGGCCGAGAAAATTACACAGTAGGAGATCCCTCGCCACGTCGCGTCGCGTCGAGTAATATGATCCTTTCGACAGAAGCAAGGAAGGAACCTCCGACCTCCTCTGCTTCCTCCTATCTCTCGATCCTTGTAACCTCGTTACTCGAACTCTCCGAAGATGAGGGACGAATGTTCCCAAAGCGCGATACGTCGCGACTGATACGTGACGACGCAGCTCGTACTTCTCGATAATTACAATTCGGTTGATAATTCACCGAAGACGCCAGCAGGAGGCCAGTTTTACCGATCTAATAACGCGATAGTTGTATCAACGCACGCGCGTTTCCAGCTGTATTCGGCCAAGTTCGCTGTTATCTGCGCCTCTTGTAATTACATTTTGACATTTCGAAGACTACCGTATGGCATAATCTAATACGGTGTAATGCAATCAGGATGGCGCGCATCTTGCGCGGAAATCTCGCCTCGGGGAAGCATAGGCGACGATAATGGTGACTCGTTGCTCGAAATTTCCCTCCCTCGCCAGCCAACCTGTCTCCTCGCTAAATTAAAAGATACGCCTTTCGACGAAACAAGATTGCCGCGCGTTCTCTACATCGCGCGCGAATAAAACTGCTGGATCGGGAAACTTTAGGCGCGAATCCGCGACGATGCCGCGCCAGCAGGATCGAGCGTATCGAGGTAACGATCGAGCGATAAACCGTTTCCACGACACGTTAACGTATACGCGACGTATGCGAGATCTCAACCGTGATCTCGTCCGAAAGAAATCATTATTTGCGCTCAGCTCGGCGATAGAAAGCGTAAAGCGCGCGCCGGTCCCACCTTCGAACACGATTTCGCCGTTAGCCCCGAGAAATCGAGTCCGCCCCCGTGGTAATTTCAGCAGCGGCTACCGAGAGTCGTGGGACCAAGAAAGAAAGTTGGAGTACGTTCGACGAGCGCGTAATGTATGCCGGATAATGCTCGTTCCTTTGCCGCTCGTTGCCCGAGACGCCTCTTGGCCAGCCAGCACACCCCTTGCCAACCCTCTGCTCGCTTACCAGTCTCGCATTAATGCAAAGCGAGGACATGCAACGGAGGCACGACGTAGGCTACCCGAGGATGCTTCTTGCAAGAATAAGAGAACAGGATCGCTGGGGATGTCCCGGGATTCTGTCCTCTATCGATCTCTCGCGTATATAGACACTAACTTGTGCCCTCCGCAAGCCGTGCTATGTATCTGCCATATACATATACCAATCTCTCCATCCCTATCCATTCTCCTCCTTCGCGTCTCTTTTTCTTCCTCGTCCGTTCTCCCCTTCCTGTCCTCTCCGTCTCACGCTCTCCCGTTCATTCTCAATCGTTTCTTCCTCCTCTTTATCTTCCTTTCTCTTGCACCCTCTGTTCGCGGCTCACCGCCTCCTTGTCTTTGCGTCCTCGTCTCTCTTCTCGTCTCGGATCAAACCCGTCTCTATTCGTCTCGATCGCTCTCCTCGTTTCTCCTCGTTTCTCCTCGTCCTGCGCGTCCTAGCGTCGGTCCAGCTGTCCCTCGTTCTCGCTTTCTCGCTCTTTCTGCCTCTGTTTCC
Organism: Bombus impatiens; assembly: GCF_000188095.3. Lineage (NCBI taxonomy): Eukaryota > Metazoa > Arthropoda > Insecta > Hymenoptera > Apidae > Bombus > Bombus impatiens. The sequence continues at coordinate 319,168 of NT_177531.1, forward strand.
TCCCCTTTGGTTTCCTCCCCGTCCTCCCCCTCGCGCTATAGCTTCTCGCTCGGATCCTCTCGTTCTCTCCCGCGGCGAATTCCTGGCGTGCATACACATAGAACCCGAACGTGTACCACCGAGTGTCTCTCTCCGTTTGCATTCGCAGCGGGAGCAAGAGGGATGGAATTGGTCCACGCGCATAACCACGCTTAGCACCGAAGAATGTGTTATGTATACATAAACGACGCGTAGAACGGACAGGAATGTCTTTGTGTTTACTGCGTTATTGAGAGATGTGACACGCTTCCGGAAGTCCATCAGACGGTGGCGGTCGTTATCGAAAATCAGCGGTCGCGAAAGATTCGCCCGTACGTCACCATTGGCACGGACGAATTACGTTTCCCATGCTTAATCCTCTTCAACCGCGTCCATTAGCGTGACTTTAACGTAACCATCAAAAGGAGATGTTATTGCAGAAAGTATGCTAGTCGTAACCTTTGCTATTATCTTTATGGGCTATTAAAGTTTTAACCATTGTTTGTAACGTTAAAAAATGTAAGAGGATCGTTTATAAATTCGTTCGTACGCGTTTCACGTTCGTGATTCAGATCGAAATTAAGATTTCAAAATTCCAGGCAAAATTTAAAGGCTCGTTTTCATGGTAACGTTCGAATACAGAGCTTAACGAAGAACGTAATCGTTTCGAACGTTGACAGTCGCGGTTGCTTTAATTAGGGCGAAAAAATTTGAACAGGTACCAACAGCAAAAGCGAATATTGACGCTACAAAATGGATTCGCTGGTGACGCGTACAAAGAGGTTACACAATTATCTCGGAAAGTCCACAAAGTTTCCCGTTGTCTCCGATGGAAACTTGTAGCAAAGCTGCCGCGTTCACCAGGGACCAGCTTATACCACAGTCACGTCACCAGTAATACGACGCAAAGTCGGTCCGAAGCCGCGAACTCGCCATCGAAGAATATCAACCGGTCCTGCGAAACACGTAATCCTGCGCAAGATTTAACGTTTATCTCTTTGACGATAGTTAAAACAATGGATTTTCTTTACGTTACACGTACGATCGCGATCTCATCGATAAGCGGCAATTTTAATCGGCCGCCGATTCACCTTGCGACAGATTAGACGTTTAGTGCGCTCTTCTAATTATCGAATTAACCGCTAGTTGAAGTGAATGGGGAAGCTTCGGAAATCCACCGCGACGAAAATACCTCGTAATTAGGAGCGAGTCGAGTAGAACGAGTAGTATGGGACGGAATTGATCCGGCCTTACGAGCGACTATCACGTGAAAGGCCACTCGTTCGCTGGCTATAGGTCGAAGCAAAGAGTGGGGAATGGAGATTTTCTCCGTTGACACGACGATTTGTACGAGCAACAGGCAACTTTCATTAAGCCTTTTCGAGCCGCTACCTTCCTCTCCTATCTGTCTTCCTTTCTCTGTTATCTCTGCCTTTCCTTTTTCCTTTTCCCTTTCTCTCTCGATCGTATTCTCTTTGGCTCTATCGCGTAGTCCCCTCACCACGTGTCGAAACGAGCCGCATAATCGGGGTTCGTAATACAGGCCGGCTCAAAAATGCATCAACGTGTTCTAAAACAAGACTTGGACGAACAAAAGCTTGAAAAATGCTCGCTCCAAAGGTAACGCGTTTCACGATAAAGGCCATGATTGCTTATTTTTGTTCGGCCGTGGAACACGTTCCTTGGGGCAAAAATATCTTCAAAACGCGAGAACACTTCGGATATTAGATTTTACCGACATTTTGTATCGTGATTCTTCCGTGTAAATTATCGTTGCTGGTGGATCGGCGACGTATCGTTAACGTCGGTGGTCGTTTCACGTTTTGAAACGACCTATACACACCGAAGGATCACGTTCGCGTTTGTCCCTCTGCGACAAAATGCGTTTACATGTGTAGCGAGTGCTCGGGTCATCGGTGCGTCTGTATTGAGGCATTGTGAGCGGCAAGAGTTGCCGGAAGCGTATTGGACGCACTGAGCATTCCTCGTGCGCTTGAATCTCGTTAGCATTCTATCCTTTAATTCCGTTCCCAGTTTTCCCTTCTTTTCCTCTGTCGTAATTTCCATCGATCTCTATCGAACCATGTGCCTCTAATCGGCGAACACTCCCTTTCTATCAACCACTTCGAATGCTATCTTCCACGGCCGAGCATCTCTCTTCATTCAATTCCGCTTTTAATTCCTTTAGTTTTGCACGCTGTCCCACTCGCGCGTTAACAAACGCGCGCTGCATAACGTTAACGGTAACACGACCGAATTCGTTATTTGTTAATGAACCGTAGCAGAATCGCGATAAGAGGGTTGCATATGCATGGCATGATTGACACTGACGTCGATTACCAGACGAATACTACTTTGATTCGCGATAGCAGCCCGCTCGATACTCCAGTAACGAATACTCTTCGATATTCCAGTCGGCGTTCGCGCGGACCAAATTTAAATACGTTCGATACTTTCCGACGGCCGGCCTTAACCGAATCGAATCGAACCAAACTGACGCTTTATCATACCACCGCGTACCGCGTAAATAGCCAACTAACATTACGAATCGGTGTTTGATTCACCGTGTTATCGATTTACTTATTCCGCCGCAAACGCTACCTTGTTTGCGTTACGATGGCTCACGCCGTGCCCGATGAAAGTTACAATATTTCTCCAAACAATGCGTATCGAGCCGATACACGTACAAATAAACGGGTGCTTTTATCGCGGAAAATTTTCCTCCGCCAGCAGCGTCAACGAGCGAGCCGGAAACTTGTTTCTCCTCGCGTGTACATAAATATGGAGGAAAGCGTAGTCGTGTATGCACCGGTATTCGGTACGTGCGAAAATGCCAACGCCGCGCCAACCGAACAAATCAGTCGCACCGGACTCTTGTCCCATAACGTCTCCCTCTCGTCGAAAACTTCCCTTCGAAACTTCTTCCCGTGGCCTACTCTTCTCTATCGTTCACCGTTTTGCCCCTCCTCTTTTCTCTTTTCTCATCTTCCATTCCGTCTCCCACGCCTCTTTCGTCCGCGTTTCGTATATCGTCGTTCAACCGTATATACCAAAGTACGTATATATAGCAACTTAACGGTGCTTTTTTATCTGTTTTCCATCGACTGAAACGAGTCGGCCTCTCACGGTCTCGGGTGGTCGATAGACTCGTGGAACGTTGATCCCTTAAGCTGATGAGCCGCGTATCGAATAAAATCAGGGAGTTCGGTCGCGATCCTCGTGCAACATTTTAACGACACCGTGGATCTAGCGGAAGGAACGAGTGCAGCTCAGAGTAGGTCGTTTCACCGCGATCGTATAACGAATTATAATAGGGCACGAGGGCCGCGATCGAACGACCGCAAACAGCTGCGCGATCCTGCCACTCTTTCTACTCGACTCTATTCTTTTATTGTTACGAGAGAAAGATAAGCGTACACGCCGTGTACAAATATTCCGCAACGTCACAGAACATGCATGTAAAATTATACTACGAACGAGGCTTCTATCGTTTTATTATGGTAACGCCGGTACGCCTTCTTCGTATCATTACGTGGTTATTTCGCCGTCTTCTCTTTTTTTATTTCTTTCTTTTTTTTTTCTTCCGATTTTAAACGACAGTTTCGCACACCTCGTTCCCGTATCTCGTTTCGAGGTACGATTCTTTTGTTTTTCGATATGGAGTGTACTTTGGCGCGCGAACTCTTATATACATTTACTTACCCTTTGCTCCACCATCGAACTATAATATTTAAGCTGCTGGTAGGTAGAGTCGACTGGCGAATGAGCGATAAATTTGAAGAGGAATGCGCAAATATACATGTATATATGATCTATACGTTCCCTGTCGTCTATGAGGTACCGAGAAAACAAACATTGATTCTCGGCTCCCTCCGACGAGATTCAATATTTGTATTTCCCCGATGAAAGTGTATCATCGCGCATCAATCAAGAGGAACAAACGCTTGCCAAAATGTACATCGTGCGATCTCGATCCTGTCGTTTACGAGTTTCCACTTTACGCGCCTTCCAGCCCGCTAATTCTTTTACCCTTCGCCTATTTCTCTCGATAATTACAAAACAACCGCTTGTTAGCCCTACAAAACGTTTCCCAAACGAGTATACTCGGAAGAACGGCGAAGAATTAATGACTCTCGTTCGAAGAAAAATTAGCTTTCCCGTGAAACGAATTATAAACTTCGCGGAAATCAATATTATTGACGGTAATTCCCACGCGAATAGTCGAAGAGAGAAACGTCGATTTGTAGTCGATATCGCAATCGGCGCGGATCCGCGCAACCTATAATTTGCCTTCGGTAAAAAGATAAAAGAGAGAAAATCGCTGCTTGTTCAACGTCCGAAACGTTGCAGATCGAGATACGACGTCTCGATCTTTGTTGAAAAAGCGTATCGCGGTTGCTCGATCATGTTACGAACGTTGTAGACGTTATAGACGTGCATCGGATTCCGTTCAGCTATTTCCTATTACCCTAGCGTCAGACCATCGTAAACGCGTAAGGAAATAACATTCTATATACGACGCATGGTACAACGCGCAAACGATGTTAGACATCTGGCTAATTGGCTTACATCGGTCAACCACGCGTTAATTCGACCAGTGAATCGATCCTGCTGGAAATCGGCGACACGGTCTACGACACGGGTTTCAACGAACAGAAACGCCAAGTCCACGATAACATAGAATTACGGACAGCAGAAAATTCCAGACGTTCCGCATTTATCCGCAAATCTAATCGACGAAGAACGCACAGACGAGAAATCGAATTAATTTGATTTGCCGATGATCGAACTCCGTCAGACTCGTAATATCGTCAACATCCGAATTAAATGAAAACGAAGCGGCACAAAGAGAAAATACGAAAGGAGGGATTTAGCAGGGACGGAAATGGAGATAAATTAAGGCCAGAATCGCGATACAGTTCGAAGTTCCTGTAAATTGCTCGATCCGGAATATATCGTTAATTATATTCCAAGTAATTATCAACTTGTTGATTGTCGTTATTTCTCGATAAAACGGGATAAATGTTTACGCTATGTTTACGATATCGGGTAATTACGTTTCCACGGTTATACGACCTAATTGGAAATCGTTGGCTCGCGATGCTGTCGCCTTGCATCGTCTTGCGTCGTTCAAATATTTCCGATACCGTATGCAAGCCACGCAACATGCCACGAAGAATACATTGCGATCGTTGAGTAACGAACTTTCGTGGTTGGCTGATAGAAAGTGAAACTGCGCGTAGCGTCGGCTCGTGATGCGGCGTTTAAGTAGGAAAACCGGCGACGAGAAATATTCGTGGAAACGTTTCAACGAGAAATTCAGACGTTATAAAACGCCGCCTGTATAGAGTTTCTCGTATAGTTTACGGGAATAAAGCTATCTATTGTAATACAGCGAAATTGAAACCAGGCGAGACGCCGGAATAAAATATAAAATATGAATCCGGCTTATTACTTTCCCGCTACTTGCATCCGCTATTATTACTGTCCCCGTTTCTAACGTCATAATCGTAGACGATCATTCCCTCTTGCACTTTTCTTCGCTCTTTTCATTTTTATATACCGCTCTCGATTCGTGACTTTTCGCTACGCGAACTAGTCTCGATCGCTGAACAGCGTGAATTCGCTCCATACCCAATAATACATATTGCTCGCTTGCGAGCTCGAACCGAGCGAAAACGTGTCTTCGTGGAAAAGCGATTCTATTCTGTATTTTGGAAAACAAACTTTATTGCGGTATATAATACGATTGTCTCGATGTGTATAAAATACTCCTTATGTGTGTAACGCTGTGTTAACGATCAACGATAGTAAACGTGTTCATTAAGGAAGATGAAGAGGTGTTGGATATAACGCGTGCCGTAAGAACTCGATGTGAATACGATCGTACCTTTCTCTAACGTACGGAAGAAAACAATTGAACGATGGTTTAAACGGCTATTGTAGGCAGATCGCCGTTTTCCTGTTTCCTGTACTTTATCTTTTCTTTTTTTATCCACGTATCCACCATCGCCGTTTTCCCCTCAGCTGCTCCCATTATCCCAACGTCTTACGAAACTCCGGCATATTGCTGCACTATCTTCGACCACTCCTTTGGATAGGTCCGTTGAATGTGTGAAAGGACCTTCTTGATCTGTCGTGTTTCCTCGGGGCTACATTGCGGGCAGGAGCCTCTCAAAACCAGTGGTGCTAAACCTGGATAACAACGCCTGGGTTAAATCGAATTCTGCTGGTAACTTTACAGAAATTTATCGGCAAAGTCTCCGAGGAAACACACGGCTCTCGAAATACGGATATAAATCCAACCTAAGCAATTCGATGACTCGCCGTTCGGAACAACGTGAACTTTCCCATAAAATCGATTTAATTCCACCCAACGTTAACGTATCCATTGAATCGAAGAAAATACCAATCACCGCGTTCCCTCCCGACTACTCGCGACAACCTTTCTTTTTTTTCTTTTTTGTAGTCCACACGATCCATTGGAAATTCCACACTGTACCGTGTTTCGTTCAGGACAATCGCGAAACCTCGGTTACGCAAGAGACAAGACGTCGTGAGTTGTGCGTGCCTCCCGTCCCTTCGCCCGATGGATTTATAAGCCCAACGAACACGTACTTTTCAAACGTCTTCCGACAGGATCACAAGGAGCTTCGCCCAACGCGCACTTGAGTTGTCTCCTCAAGTAACGTTGGTCGCTCAGGGCCATATTTAGTTGCTCGTCGGAGACTCGAGATCTTGCAGTCTGTCCTTCTTCCGATTCTGCCATAACAGCGTAAACGAGGAAGGCGCAGGCGACCAGCAGCAGCTGAAACATAGTTGGAGATAGTTAAGTGCTGCACACGGGGCTCTAAGTAAATAGACGTTACGGGAACTATCTTTAAAAGGTCGAGGCACTTTCCGCACATCTGGGCACGAAGCAATTAAGGAAATTCACGGTTAACGAGATTGAGTGGCGCCTATCCGATACGACGAGATAATGATACAATTCCAAGTTTCTAGATCGATCGATATCGTTTATTTAATTGGTACACACCGAGTCGCGTCGCGGAACGAAAGAGAGGAATCCAAAGTTCCCATGACTCGTTGAAAGCAGGAAATTGAACTGGAATATAATAAAAGGATAGGTAACGGATGGACCGAGCCAACGAGGACGAAGCGAATTGGCGGATGTTACCGCGGTAAAGGTCGGAACACACGAGTATACCTAGGGTGAAATAGCGAAAGGGGATAAGGAAAGGCTAGCTGTAGACTGCGACTATACGCTGCCCTGGCGAAGCACGCCAAAGCTAACATAGCTAAACAAGCAGTAACCACCGTGAGTAACGAAGGCATGCGCGTACCTACGACTTTCGTTTGTTTGCTTCCGTTGGTCTGCCGACTCACCCCGGCTCCTATCAACACGCTTCCGTGTTTCGTTGCATCTCTACATTGTGTACGGCGACTGACTAACGAGTTGCCTTTTAAATTACTTCGTTCGCCTTCGTTCGCCGTTTTCCAGGCAACGGTGTGTTCGGTAACGATATCGACTCGAACGATAATACTATTTGCTTCGTCCACGTAGCACGTGAGTTTGCCTCCGCGCGAAAGAACAGAGAGGAAAATTGTTCTCACCGTAATCCGGATTCTTTCTCGCGAAAGAAATAAAATAGTGGACGGAGTGGTCAAAGAAGTAGGTAATTCATTAATCTCTCGCCACAGGACCAGTCTATCCTCTGAGACTGTACGGTCCCATTTAAAACAGGAACGAAGTAAGAACTGGAACGAAGATAAAGCTTTGTGATCCGGTATTTTGTAGACTACGTAAATAGTCCGAGGGTAATTAATCTTTCGTAGTTTGTTATAAGTTTCGTCGAAGAATTGTACCCTGACTTATTTATACTATATTTTATTTATTTCGAACTATCGGTTATTTCAAACGAATGTTATCATATCGTAGCGATAAAATAATACCTAGTTGTTACACTTATTAACAAACTTGTAAATTATATTATAGATTGCATCCTGCCGAAAATAAGCAACTTCCTCGATATTCTTCAATGGTAACAAATATACGTATGTATATGTAAAGTTCTCCGAAATAGTCACCATAGTCACCATAAACGATTCGATCGTTCCGAGTCCCCGCCATGCGTCATATTTGCACGATCTTTTTCAGAAACGATCTTATTGTTAGCTTTGCTGCCGAATGGTCCGATTGCTTGTCCATCTGAAAAGTATGGAGCTAGTCGGTGAAAGAGGAAGAGAAACGTAAAAAATATTTCCGATTAGATCGCAGCTGCTTGACAGATGAATATACTTTGGCAGTATATTCGGCATCCTATGCCCGACACACCTTCTCTTTTTTTCATTCTTTTGACACCGGCCGTGACGAATATTTCAAAGTTCGATTTTATTTTCGTCGCGCTGTACCTCTCGACTGCATGCACCTCCCTTGACGATCAACCTCGTTTTTAAACAACTCGCATCACAATCCGGAACACGCGGTCCTTCTCTTCTTTCCTTTTTGTTTCCCTCTTCGGTGTCGTTTTGTACTTTTTCCAATTACCCTCTCCCACCTCTTATCCTAAATTACTAGCGAATTTCGAGAATAGATTTCAAAGTTGACGTGAATCGCACGATTTTTCTTCCATTTGTACATCTTCAACGGTAATCGCTCATAGAAGACCCGTGTATATTTCCTTTTTGAATCAATTCCGATTCGCGCGAGTATCTCGCATTTATTTCCTTCTAAATTACATTTACGCTTTGTATTAATTCTATCAAACTATATTAACCACTTTGCCTTTCCTAGTTTTCCATCGTTGGGACATTTCTCGCTGCAGAGGGAAGATTAAGGAAATAACGAAATAATCGTTACCAACGTACACGATTCTTCGTTCCAATTGCTTTGCTAGAAATTTCATTAAAACGTTAGTTTATTCGTTTAAACGAGAGTGAGATTCAGACGCAAGAATTTAAGAAACGCACAACGAGATTAGGTAAATTTGATTATCGCATAGAGGTAAGTCGGTCTTCTCCCTTTATAGCTATAAAATAAAATATTCAGCGATATCACTGGCGATAACGAACAGTCGTCGACTTGCCAAAAGTTAAATCTTAAGGCTCGATCGATCAACTTCGTGACTTTTCATTGGTTTCCCCTATCCGCTATAATCGGCTGAATACTCGAACAGGATCAGCGGTGAGTTTCGATTTTCCTATAGGCGTGCTAATAATCGCGACGGTTCGGTAAATCACCACGTCTCTGTATATACACGGTCAGGAATGATTTGTGGATTGGATGCCGGCTCTGGTACGTGCACGCAAACCGCTTACTTCCGCAAATCGATGTGGATTATAAGAATTATTGGCCGCTCTAAATGGCAAATGGGTGTGATATAGATTTTATTGCTGTCACGTCGGCTGTAACGATAGTAACCATAACGTTGTGGGTTATTACGTCCGAGCTAGACGATGCTGACGATTCCTCTCGTCCATGCATTCCGCGTAGATCCTACGTATGGCCCGTTAATTGTCGTCACAGTCTATGAATGATAATTCACCGCTTAAACGGGGGATGCCTGGAAAACTCGTGCCATTTGTAGCCGTAATATTCCGCCGTAGTTATCGGTGGACGCGCGTGTACGCAAGCGCGCGAGCACGCGACTTTGCAAGCCCCGTGTACGATAAATAATAATTTATTGTTCATATACGACTGGCCGAAATGCCGTGCTGTTTCAGTTATTAAATTAATTTACAATCGCCTAGTTGTCGACTGGCATCCGATGGACAACGATTACACGACTCTGTGACTGCCGTTCGATATCGACGATGCGCCGAATGAATCGTAATTCGCCGTACGGAGGAGAATGCCGGCCAGTGTAAATATCGAATTGTAGCGAATTAACGGGTGCCATCCTCCACCGTTGAACGCGAATTCCTCGCGAACACACGCAACGGGTGTAATGGAATTTCTCAATTCTCTCCCAAGCTTTCGAACAACGCGCAATACGATTTAGTAAGGACGATCGAGTTTTAAGTAGAACTAAACGACGAAGGAACCCTTTCCATCGGTTTGTTATTCCGTGCAGTTGCCGTTTCCATGCCATTGTTCGTAAACGTACGATTGCGACACGCATAAGTTATAACGTTGCGACGCCTTCGATAAATGGATTTCGATTGGATCGCTGCAAAGCTGAGCTACGTGCCGGAACTTAATCATGTTTTTCCCGATTGACGGACCAGGGAAATATCAAGATCGATATGTTCGTCGCTTATCATCTTGCTCGATTTTTCGTTCGCTTCTTTTTCAATCGGAGGAAATAAACACGTTACAGCTGTTTTCAGATTGCATGGAAATATATCGCGAAAGAAACGAACGAATACGCGCGCGCACTTAGCCGATATCCTCTTTCCGACGAAATAACTGGAAACTCGTTGCCTCTTGACGTTTATTGGCTCTTTAATATCGCAAGGATTTCCACTGTTCGGCTCCGTCAGAGCCAGTCGCGAATTTTTTCCGAGAGCTCTTATCGTCCCGCGAAACGCGTATATACGTTAATCCAAACGGCACACGGTTCTGCGCTCTAGAAAACTGCTTTCTGTATCACGATACGCGTGTGCAGTGGCACTTTCGATTCGCATCACGAAAATCTATCTAACGCGACGGTCGTTGCGACTGCTTCGTCTCGGACAACGTTTGTTCGTTTCGGTAAGAATAGCGACAGAGCTGTTTAAAAAAGCAAAACAGAAGTTCGATGCGAGAAAGCGAACTTACGTGACCGATATAAAATATCGATGCGAAACAACGTGCAATCGTAACCGATAAGGCGAGATTCTGGCGGAAGGGATTACCGCGGTAATGGACCATTTAGGCAGAGTGCGATCGGTATTCTCCGTACGTAGACTTGATCGGGAAAAGTTAGAGGTACGTGACTTCGAAAACGGCGATAGCCCGTCTCGTCTTCTAAATATTCAAGATAGAGAAAGGCAGGATCGGTGACGGTATCGAGTTCGCCAGGCAACCACCCCTATGGGAGCATGGAGCGGATCCCGTGACGGCGGAAATAGGGAGAGAAAGACAGCGGGAAACAGAGAGAGCCCCTCCGGATACTGCGAAACTTTAAATCACCGGGCGTACGTGTACATAGGGTGCGCGTGTATCTACCTGTTGCACGTTCGTCACTCACTCACCTTGATTGTCGAAGCCATGTCGGGACTCGTTGATGCGCGATAGATTTCCTGATATCGCGCTCCTTTTCGAATCACGTGACGCGAAGATAAACGCTAGATCGAAGAAAGGAAGAGGAGCCGTGTGCAACCGGCGGCTGTTCGGTGTAAGCTGGAGAAATGAAATAAAACCGAGAATAAAGGCTTACGATCGTCCACTTGGCTTACGATGTCCTTTCACCACGAAATCTCGCAACGCACTGGCCCGAATGTACCGTCCGTAGCCTTTCCTCCCCTTCTTCTCCCGATAAATACGAAAGTGTGTGTAGCGGCCGACGACGTGATGATATATACCGGTAGTTCTCCGTCTCCGGACACCTCTCTGTGTACCAGACGGTTACGAGGTAGGGGAAGCTGAGACGTGCGTGAGTGTGCGCCGTACAAGTTGCACTTTTCTCCCCTTCGTTCTCGCTCTTGCACTTTGCTCGTTAAACTTCTTCCGAACCGCTGCGCTTTCTTTGCTCGGCCGTTCGAATCGCGTCACTCCGCGCGCCACTTTACTCGCGTCTCTACGCGTCCGCTTTCCGACGCTTTCTTCCCAAACGTTTAACCTCTTTCTCGACCTCCTTCGCGTTCACGCGTCTTCCTATCTCGTGGAAAAAACCCAATTCCCACGTGTTTGCTTTCTTTAAACTCTACGCGTCCCCCATAGTATTCGTCATCTTTCACGCGCAATGTTTCCAACAACGTCTGCCAACGTTCCACCACGACCGACCTCGATCATCCGTGTAGATTTATGGATTTAGTTTAATCCAGAAACTTGCATAGGCGACGACCCGCGTAACCGTCTGTTCTCCCAGGTCGTACATTTTTATTTTCATCTCCGCTATTAATTACTCGAGGTATCCTCGTCGAGGAAAACCCATATCGATCATGCCGCTCGTTAAAACCGGTTGCATCGGCGCTGTAACTAAATATTCTTTCAGTGTCCTCACTCGTTTACTTCTTCCGCGTTATCCAGGAGGAAGGCTTCGATCACCGCGACGTCGACAATTTCCGGCGGACCATGCTTATTTCTGATTTCCAAACGACGCAAGTTGGATAACGTTTACGCTGTTTACCGGCCGGAGATCGGGCCCCGGTGTACTCTCGAAACGATCGAACCTTCGTTTTTCTAGCAAAATCGGGGGAACGAAGTCGCGAACGACAGGAGGAAAGAGAAATTCCGATAAAGCCGCGGATTTAACGGACGATCGAGCCGGCGCGTCGCCGCGCACCGCGATCGTACGTGTGTGTGCGCGCCTGTCCACGATGATAACAGTCGGCGAATTGGTGTGAAAAAAATGGAGTAAAGAGAATAGCAGGCTGATCTGCCGTAAAATACGATTAAGCTGTTCACCGAAGGTAGACGGTCGGAGGGAGAAGGAGAGCGTAACGAGAAACTGACGCTGAACGAAGAGAACGCGGATCAACGAAAGTCCGACGCGTTATCGAAACGAAGCGATACGAAGCGATACGAAACGATCCAGGGCGATACGAAACGCAGCGACCGGGAGGGGAGATTGTGCCTTGTATCGATAAAGATTACACGGGCAGGATTCATTCGTCGATCTACTTTCGATCGAACGAGGTATCGAGGTTCCAAGCTTTTGCGGCGTCGAGAGAATTTCTGGTCGACGCGCGTCGCCCCCACCCGATCCTCCCACGCTCTCTCGCGTCCCTTTTTTCTTCCCTATTTTTATTTCTTCTTCTCCTTTTCTTTTTTCATCCCTGCGAGTCACCTCTCTGTCATTGGCCTCGTCCCTTCTTTTTCCTCTTTTCGGTGATTCGTTGTCGAGTGCCGTTTGAATAGGCGGATCGTTTTCGAGGCGATTCGATTCCATCGGTCGAACGAAACGAATTCGCCGTGCGACCAGCCGAAGGAGAATAGAGAGACGAAGGATTGATATGGCTCATTGTCCTGAGAGTCACGTATCGTGATTCCTCGTTGGCTGATTTCGTTCCGCGGCAAATTTATCTCGCCGTTCCGCGCTAGACACTTTAAAATCATAATGGATCTGTTAGTCTTTCGGTTCCCGTTTCGCTCGCCGAAAAAGAAAAACGAAACGAACGCGTTTCAAGAGGAGAGGATAACGCGAAACATCTCTGCCGGAGTCTGCTCGAAACGTGAGAACGATTCAGCGATCCGAAACGGCTGGACATCGTACGTTAAGTACCAAGTTTCCGGAGGTCACGCACTACCTAACGCCAACTGGAATTCACGACGAAATTCAGCAGTCCCGTCACTTTGGAAGGACACGCGTATTCGCCAATTCTGGCAAACCATGTATCCTTAACTGACAAATAAATCTTCCATCTGATTGATCAACCGCGAATCGCGCGCAGACAATTATTTAGATAGATACAGAAGTTCTGTTGGTTCCTGAGTTATCTATCGATATCATCGTGCAATAAATTTTTATCTTCTTTCATAATTCGTCTTGTGACCGTGGAATACCAAGCGACTAGTATCGAGAAAGTATAAGCGATTTCGCTTCTGACACATATTTGCAAGTTGCTCGAATTTCGTAAGGGAAATTAGATAGTAATCAATTGAGAAACAAATGGAAACGAATCATATCATTAGATAAATTACGCGCAGACGCTAAGAATAGCTTTTTTCCTACGTAAACGCGACAAAAGACGCGATAGAGTATACGCAGAAAGCGATGAAAATGTTCAAGTGAACGGCTATGAATATAAATTTCGTTTTACGGTCGTTCTTTTCTCCTTCTACTCCACTGGAATTACGTTGATTTCGTTTGAATCGCGGGAACTTTAAGCGGTTCGCTGTTTGTTCACTTTCTCTCGTATCGCCGTAGCCTGTGCGTGGCTGAGGCAGGAAACGACGACGTAATGTCGCGCGTCGTTCTCTTCGTGGTCGTTGTTACAGGTGAAATTACGGTAGTGTGGCGTGTGCGTGGAATTCGCTTCGTTTCGAGCGAATAAGCAGGAATATCAACGTGTCCGACCGCTCTACGTGCCGCGTCGCCGAGCTCAAATGTTGCGTGAAACCCTTACTTTCCAGGCAACCTCCTAATTTTCCAATTATTATTAAACGACGAGAATAAAGAAAGTCGATAATGCAAGCGTGTTTAATAAATTTCACGAAGCCTGGAGCTTAAAATCGAGCACATATCTAGGTCGGTTGGCGATGGCGCGTGAAAATTTTCTGATGCTATATGTCCCCGGTCACTGATCAGTTCGTCGAAACGGAACGAGCGTCGTTGATAGAATAAAGCTACGATTATAGTAGACGCGAATTCCCCAGCGGTATTATCAAAGTTTTGTTTCATATTTTATACGTCAATTTTTTCTTCGTATCTATATATCATAACTAGACTGCAGATATTTATGTATGCATTTATGACAAATATGTATGTATATATAGCATACATTAAATATTAAAAGCAAAATATATGTTACTAAAGTAAAACGTTCTTTCATTTTCCGTCTGTCCCGATTCCAACTATTATTTAAAAAATTCGCGTGCACGCGAGTGGCTTCAGGAACCGTGGAGAACAGCGGTTGGTGTCAAACGTAGAACTACGTCTCTCAGCTGGATGCTTTGATTGGACGTTTTTGACGCAATATCAAACATTGCCAAAGTAGAAATCCCAAGATGAAAGTATGCTGGAACGCGTCACGGTCCGTCGAACACGCGTATATACACTAACTGCTGGCCTGCGAGAGAAAGTAGGAAAAGCCTGAATCTCTGTGACGCTGAATAAGCGATAGAATGCTGGTTTCCTGGAAGCAACTCGCTTATTTATAGCCGTGCATCTCGAGAAAACAAGCGTATAACTGTTACAAGTTATAAGTGACGAAAAACGAATTAACATTGAGTATAAACTGGTTACGATCACGGTTCGAGCAATTTTGATTCTTTGCAACTTTCAGTAGCGATATTGAACGAAATCACGGGGGGGAGGGGGACATATTTTACTATGCTTTCAGAAACGCAATCGAACGCGGTCGATGGACAGTATGGACACTGACACGGAACGATGACGCGTAAAAATCGGCCCCGCATCAAGCCGCAATGCTCGCCTTGTACCTGTCAGTTTGAACAATCGCCACTGTAATTTCGCTCGATCGCGCTCCCACTTTATTGCCGGACCTCTAACGCGATGGACAAAAATTGCTCCGTCGAAATATCTGTTCGATACCGATCTTTGTATTCGATGCACTTCGCCGACCAACCAATGGATTCCGTTTATTCCTTGAAATATACGATAGATTCTAAAATTGATACGGATCTGAACAACTCGTATCACCGATTCAAATCATCTTGCTGACGCGAGGTGAGTAACATACGATGTAAATCTTCTACGATAATAATAAAATTGGGTCTCGACGAGCGAGAGAGCATTGGGTCAAGGATGATTTCTATTAGGATGTTTTCATGCATTACGCGACGCGTGACGAAGTTTGCGATCATGAACATTCCAAGGAAAACGATGTGTATAGTATTCTAGCGTAGTAGCGTTCAAAAGTATCTGCACATCTGCTTATTTTTGATAAAATGTATGTAAAATTATAAATGCTATTGCAAGTATAATTTTAATTGCAAAAATGCATTCTTTTATTCTTTATAGCCTCCATTGACATTGATTTATGTAATAAAAAGCAGAAAAATATATCGCTACTATGTTTTTTAAAGGATAATTTAAATCGTTGCAGTACAACGATTCCATAAAGGACGTAAGAAAAATTGCACGCTGTTACTACAAATCGATCATGCTATTGGAGTATTTATGAATGGCGGTGTAAGTACTTTATAATGATGTAGAGGCGAATCGCAATAGAGATGGAGCACGAACATGCGAGCAAAACATTGAAAGGTCTGATCACGACTAAGACGTTTCGATGCGTTCTTTTGATGAGATGTTCATCGGTAACTGCGGTTCTCTATAATTCGCGAAAATATAATCGCTCGTACTTATTCAGCACACGCGTCTGCGCACGGCAGATTGATTGGCATGCCGTATTTGTTTGGGAAATGCCGCTATTTGTAGAATCCATTTACATTGTTCTTCGATTGCCACATCTCGCGACCATCTGATCTTCGATCCTTTGTCCTTCGTCCTTTCCCTTTT
Organism: Bombus impatiens; assembly: GCF_000188095.3. Lineage (NCBI taxonomy): Eukaryota > Metazoa > Arthropoda > Insecta > Hymenoptera > Apidae > Bombus > Bombus impatiens. The sequence goes on from NT_177531.1 coordinate 335,475, forward strand.
CTTTTGTATTTTCTATTTCCCTTTGCTTTGTAATCCTACCATTCTTCTTTCAACGTTTTCTCTGCATTTTTCTCACGAGAACTGTCATGATCCTTCTTGTCCTGGACTCATGATCGATATTCCTCCGATCACTTCTAATAAATAACACCGTTCTTGGCTCGAGGTAAATCTTAAATGGTTAAACAATTATAAACATATAATAAACTATCAATATTATAATATTATAAAAAATAATAAAACGATCAATATATTTTTTGATATTATAAGATTATACTATTACCGATATGTGTATCATTATAATAAATGGTTAACGTGTTAACGGCGCCCTACTTAAGACATCGATAAAGACTTACGCTTCTTTTTATCAAGGGTCACATATACATATGTCTATTCTGCTTAATGTTCATGAACAATACGCGGGAATATGTTAGAGTATAAAGAGAAACTCTCAGTTCCAAATGATACTTGAGTTTCACTTTTACTTAGTTGACAGTGATTTACCGTTCTCCGTGTTAATAATGACGCGGTTCATCCAGTTTGTCCATATGAATTCTTACCGAAATAAAATTCAAGAAAGATAAGATATTTTTATTGCAGTTTCGTGAACTATATCACGAGTAACTACGAAGCAACTGTCCGCGGTAGATATGCGCGAAACCCATTTTCCAGTTGTTAAACCCCACTAACTTGCTAATGTAACTCAAATAATTAAAGTGACGTGTACAGGCCCTACTCTGAGGTTACAGGGACAACTCCTGGATCCTAATGCGAATGGAAGATATAACGCGTGAAACTACCGTGTGAGAGAGGGAGAGAGAGAGAAAGAGAGTGAGAGAGAAAGAGAGAGAGAGAGAGAAAGGGAGAAGAAGAGAAGGAGAATTTCAAGCACAGGTAATAGCGTCGTCAAAGTAACGTATGTTTTATACTAAACTGCTCCATCTTGAAGGAACTTCCTTCTGTTCTCAAACTTCTGCCTTGAACTGTGAACGTTTCGCTCAGAAGTTAATCACAGAAGCTTTTTCTTCATATTCATCCTATTCATTCTATCATATAACGTGCGTGTACTCAGCACGACAAATTACGACCGAACGATTCATTTTTGTAGATTTCACATTTCTTGGGAAATAAATTTTCTTTGGTTAAAAACACCTTCAATATGATTGAATAGGGAATGATTTCGAAAGAAACATTCGCGCATTGGATCCACGCAACTAGTATTCACCAGTGTTAATAACCAATATAGTTTCTTAGATAGATTAAAAGAAAGCTTCGCGATAATACGAAGCTGCCTTAATATGTTGATTGTCTTGATGTTTCAGGAATGCAGCTAGTACCGCCATCTGCGGAATACACTGTGCAATATTCTTACGCGAACAATACAACCACAGGGACACGCGTAACGCGACAATGGCGACCTGAAACATTGGCGTGCGCTTCCTTGCTCCATATACTTCTGACATCTCGCCAGTGTTTACCGTACTCCTTCTGCATGTTCGTGAATGTGAAACATATTCGTGCTAGCATAAAATATGTGACTGGTGAAGAGGAACCATTAAAAACGAGTAACTGCGCGGATTCAGCCGTTGAAGCTAGCTAGGCGCACGACATAATTCAATGGTGTTAGTCTCTGCCGAAAAAACGGGAAAGCCATGTATACAACGATATCTTGCCGAATATAATGCGTTGGTAAATATGCGAATTATTTTTATTCTTTACAACTGCCGTTTATTTTCGACCGCACATCTCTTATGTATTGCTAAACGTACTAAATGATTTAGAAAAATGTGTAGGTTAGGTTGGCCTGAGAAACTGGCATCGGCGGATTTTATTTTGTTTTCTTTTTAAAAGATTGTCTACTTTTTTTACATTACTTTTATCGCTTTAAACGTGTTGTCGTTCAATGTCATGTATTATTTTTATTCGAATGATGGTTATTTAAACAAAACATATTGAAATATTCTGTATTTATACCAATATACAAAGTATAGCAACTTGCGATTATACATGTATTTACCTGAATGTATACACTTAAGAATGTAAGATTATAAATATATCTTCAAGAAATGTGTGCATACTATACCCATTAAATTACAAGAACCATTAAATTTCATAAAATTACCCACTGAATTAAATTACAATATAATGGATGTAGATGCTGAAATTTCAGTCAGATTTATATCATATTCAAATAATGTCACATATAAGTATTTATTTTATAATTTACTTTATAATTTATCTCAATTAACAATTGTACAAATTTTGATCTTTCATGAATTGAGAAGCTAAGTGTTCTTGACATAAACAATATATATTCTAAGTTTACTTGTTATAATTGTAAAACATAAAATAAAACATAGTATTTCTTTAATTAAAAATACTAGTGGAGCAGTAGTAAAGACTTATCATCAAAATCTATTGTGGTGCTGATAAGGCATGTTAAAATAAGGCAAGCCAACGAGGGAGATGAGCCACAATATTGCAGGCATGCCACCCTTTGCAAGGATGCCTTTGGGGGGTATGGGTATGGGTGTGAATATGGGTCCTAGTGGCCCACATCCTGAATCTTCTGCTCACCCTCATCCTCCACCACCGCCACCGTCTGGTGCCAATCCAAAAAAGAAACGACGTACAAATGCAAATGTTGCTCAACCATCTCCGCAACAACCTCCAATAGTACAGGTAACTCTTTACGCTATAATTGATCAGCATACCATTAATAATCGTTATAGTTCATCATTTTATTATACCCTAAAAATATTTTCAGGATTTACTACCTCCACCTTTAACTGGCTATGGAGACACAATAGTAGCAAGTAACCCTTTTGACGATACACCACCGCAAACCACGCAAACACCAATGATGCATGGTGGACCGCCTCATATGCATCCTCATCACCCACATCATATAAGTGGACCACCTATGAGAGGCATGAGCCCTTTAACTTCTATAGGTGGAATGAGTCCTATGATGCCTCACAATATGGGTAGTATGAGTCCAATGGGAAATTCGCCCATGACAAATCACATGAATCACATGGGAGCAATGTCTCCTATGAATCATGCACCAATAGGTGGTATGAGTCCAATGAATAATATGGGCCCCAGCATGCCACCTGGTCCGATGAATACCATGAACAATCATATGAATATGAGTCACATGGGTAATTCTCAACTTAGCGGCCCACCTATGGGTAGTCCAATGAATAATATGAACAGTGGCCCAATGGGTAGTCCAATGAATAACATGGGACACAGTATGGGAAGTCCTATGGGTGGTCCGCTGGGATCTCCTATGAATACAATGGGGGGATCAAATCATATGCCTAATGGACCAATGAATATGAACAATATTAATAGCCATATACCACCCAATAGCCCACTGAACGGACCATCTATGAACAGTGTAAACAGTCCACTTGGACACAACGGATCTCAACCACATCCAAATCATATGGGAAATAATCTTAATAACTTAGGAAGGCCCATGAATGGACCCATGACTACCATGAGTTCAATGGTATCCAATAATATGAATATGAGTGGCCCAAATCAAATAAATAATATGAATATGGGTGGGCCACCAATGAATAACATGTCTAATATGAGTATTAATCATCATAATCAAATGAGTCACATAGCTGGTCCAATGGGTACAATGTCTAATAATTTAGGTGGAGGTCCACCAATGGGCCATCCTATTAACATGGGAGGTTCCATGCCACCTCATGGTTTTCAAGGTCCACCGGGGATGGGACCGAAACCAATGCCAGTTTCTGCAGGAAAGGTAGATTAATTTATCAATATCATCGTACAATTGCATCATAAATTTACGATGGCATCTAAATGTATATCATTCTAATATTACAGATATATCCTCCAGATCAGCCAATGGTGTTTAACCCACAAAATCCTAATGCTCCACCTATTTATCCTTGTGGAGTATGTCACAAAGAAGTGCATGATAACGATCAAGCGATCCTTTGTGAGTCCGGTTGTAATTTTTGGTTTCACAGGTACGTAAAAAATTATATTCTTTCTTTATACATTATCATATAAAGAAACATATACTTAATATGTAAGAATTTGTTTTAGGGGATGCACAGGATTATCGGAAACTGCCTATCAATTATTAACGGCAGAAGTTTATGCCGAATGGGTGTGTGATAAGTGTTTGCAATCGAAAAATATACCTTTGGTTAAATTTAAACCATAACACTTCTTGACTCGTCGTATATGCGACACACGAGTGACTCTTTGTTAGCGTTTACACCTTGTACACGCACACGTGCGCGTGTAATTGCACACACATAAACACATACGACATACACTAATGCACGAGCAAAATCGTGCATATAATATAAACATGCGCTGTTTGTTAATATCTTAGCTTTAACTTGTTGAAATATTAGGGTATTGCTATGAGTCGTATTGGTGAATGAGATGGCAAAAACGACATATGTTCAAAAGTTATATTAATTTTTAAGTCTGTTTACAAGTCTGTTTACAAAGTAATTTATCTTTTAACTTTTGATATTCCTGACCCGTTTTCAATCAACACTGTGAAGTATAAATGAAATCGGAGTCCAGAAAGCATAAAAATTTTAAAAAGATTTATAGGTATTAAAAACTGTACAGTCACCTGTAAACTTCGTTTGATCTGTTATTTTTAATTGCATTTGATACAAAATTAAAGAATAATTATACAAGATGCATCATGCAACTAAACGAAACCATTTCTTTAAAATAAGTAGAGATAGAACAATTTATCAGAGAACAAAATTAAATATTGCTATCTGTTCTATATTGCTACAGTACTTTTACGTATTTTGTGCCTCAATGATTATGCATAACACCATCTAATTTTGTCTTGTAAAATATTTTCTCTATCTCTAATCATAAAATGTATATAGCACCACCCATTTGCGTGATACGCAACCCTATATACATGAAATAGAAAGATATGTACGTATATATATGTGATAAACAGCGAAAATTGCTGGAACTGCATATTAGTAGCAAATGAAACAAATACATATATTCTGTTTACTTTATTTAGCTTTGGGTGAACGTTCCTGCTAAATTATAATTGATATTCAAAAATAATTAACAACGTGTATTACTTCATCAATTATTTCTAGTTATGTCATTGTCATTTATCATCAGGCTCGTTACGTTGATTAAGGATTAAAGTGGTATTTAAAAAAAAAGGAGATATTGCAAATGCACATCTAGCAACTATTTAAGAACAGAGTAATATGAATTTTAAGCGATGTAAATTGTTCTCATAACGCGATTACAAATGTTCGTGACTATCTTCAAGTACCAGAACAACAAAAAATTTCTATAAACCCGTTCGTACAATTGAAATATTACCGAATTATTTTAGGTTTCTAAAAAATGCGTTTGACAATGGTGTGCTATGTAAAGAATAAGTATTGCTAATACTTTCAAGCATATATTATTCTCAAACGCCGTTTTTTGCTCCCAAATGTTACAAATAAAAGTGCTGCGGTTCTTGTATTTTTATATTTCAAATATTTTGGTATAAACCATGGTCAGTTATATATTTTCGAGCTACTTTAGTGTTATAGTTTAGAATATATTCAAAATGTAAATAGAACCAACACTAATGAGAAGTTTTAACACAGCATGTATAAAGAATATTTCTATCTGTTTACAAAGATCAATCAACGGTTTACGTGATGAGAAAGGAGGCTTGAAAAGTCGAATTTCTTTTTTTCCATCAAAGATCATGTATTGTTTCTTGCCATGGTTTATGCTGGGGTTTAATTTGGCACTTATCAATGATAAATTTTTTACCTGTATGATTCTTCATATACCTTGACAAAGAAACAGCACGAATTCGTTTGATGGATAATTTGCAGGGTCTTTCTGTATTATATATAAGATCATGCGATGAACAAATCACGTATGTTCATTTAAGCAGAAACATAAAGACTCAGATTCATAAGAAACTTTGGTGTTCAGGGAATGCAGGAATGATTACCGTGTAAACGAACCTTACGGAATAAAATGTGGAAACATCAATACTATTGAATTATAATGATAAGCATGATGTCAAAAATATGTGATGCATTTATGTTTTCTGCAAATCCGTCTTTTCTTGATGCAATAATTGCCGTAACTTAAGAGAAAATTCGTACAAATATGAATTAAACTCAAGACACTTCGTATATATATCGAATGAAGTCTCGTATTTAGTTGCAGTAATAAATTTGTGCACACATATGAACACGCATACATATATTACATTCACGCTCTTCTTCGTCAAGTTAAGGTTTATTGTTATATCTGCCACAGACATTTGGTGTCAGTACTAATATAATAGTATATTGAAAAAGAACTGAATATATTATCGACGTGAATGATTAATGTAATGCAAAAGGAAAGGAATAACTGAATTCCGTCGGCAACTAATGTAAAATTAACAAGTCCACGGATTGTATAGTTTTATTTATATAAATATATATATATATAAATATATATATATATATGTATATAAATATAGCCAGTTATCATTTTACTACTTGATGCCTGCGTTATACGGAGGACTGACTTTGAAGATTTCTAGAATATCTCAGATTAACTAGTATCTCTAATACACGGCAGAGTTAACTAGTTATTCTTCTAAACTTTAACTCTCGAGTTTCTCTCCGTATAATTCACGCTTTAAGCTTGTTTTATTGTAATCCTTTTTAACAAATATTATACATGAGTAATGTACACAGGATCCTATAACTACATAATGCTCATATTAGTATTACAACGAATAGAATACCATCTTCACATATCTTCATCCTATATTTTGTCATGTTATGACGGAACGAGGAGCGAGGGGGAGGGGGGCACGCTGAAGATCTCGCGCGTTAACGTTGCTTTTTTTTCTCTATTACGAAAAATTATATATGGGAATGCAGGGGATTAAGCATATAACGAGAAGAGAAATATTACTTGACGTGACGGTTGAGAGGGGGAGGGGGCATGCAATCGAGAACGATGCTAGGTATTTGAAGGATCAAAGATAATGGTTTTCTAGTACAAACGAATGAATCGTAATTTAAGTAACTACTAGTAGCTGCTCTATTTTTCAGAGGTAATTTACGTAAGTTGTATCGTTTGCGAACGAAACCGTTATGCGATCACTGAACATGACGCACGCCTAAGAACGAAACCTTATGTCTAAATGGGAAGAATAAGTTCTTTAACTTATGTTTAACAGTAGCTTAATCCCTGTACAATTTGTTCAAAGCAAATGCATTTCTTATGTGTCTGAATGTTTGTCTCATTATACTACCTTCAAATTCTGTCACCTCGTTGTTTTTCAGCCTTTTATCTTACCATCAAAACCGAGACGTTCTCGTAACACTCAATGCGTGACGATTTATAGATCAACGATTTCACGAAAATAGACACCGCTTATGTAATACGATATTACACAAATATCCAAATATTCGACTCTTTCGTTGTTCTTTAAACATTTGTAAAATTTTATCGAATTTGTATGTATTCATTTATGTATATAGGTCATTTACACTCTTTCGAAGGTAAGCGATAGTAACAAAGCGACATTAAATTCGCGCGTATAATGACTATAATACTTATCAATTTATTGTATCAGATTTGTAAATATCTTCTGTATCGTGTTAAATCGAGCCAAGAATGCGTTATATGCGTTTATCGGGTCATTTTTTATTTTTGCCGAGACACATGTAATGACGATAGGGGAAGGTAATGGCTCCTATTCCTTCCCTAGACAATCACTTTACATCTAAATTAAGGACTCGATTATTATTTGAGTTTTAAGGAAAACCTGAGCGTTTGAACACGCGATTTGAATGCAGCACCTTATTATTATTATCATTATTGTTATTCTGGACTATTATCAATTAAGTACTATTATTATGATTATTGTATTATTACTTTGTACAAGATCAATATCTAACATTGGTAATTGAATTTTCATTCATTATTAATCTTAACGCTCCTGTATTTTGAATAAGCGTTCAAGAAACGTGTCGCGACGAATCGATCGTTGATTTTTAATTGAAAATTGTGGTTCCATTGATAAAAAAAAAAAAAAACTATTGAAAACGGAAGAAATTAAAAAAAGAAACAATGCAGGGCATACAAATTGACAACAATGTCTCACATTAATAGAAAAAGAAATGTCTACGTGTTATTATGATCGAAAGGTATACACGCCAAAATTGTTCATAGATTATTTTTTATCATGTGAATGCTTACATACATATATGCATACATCACAGATACATGTGTGTATAGCGTGTATGTATATCGCATCAACGATAAACATTATTATACATATTGCAGGCACGTTACATGTATATACGTATGTCATTATTAGGATACACAATCAAGATGTGCGATGAAAATTTCGATTACCGAAGCGTGTATATGTTCAATCATTGTGTGTGTGTGTGTGTATGTATGTGTGTTTGTGCGCGCGCGTGTGTGTGTACATATTTATATGTCACTTTAAATAACAAATCCATATATGTTGATTTTTAAATTATTCTTGTATATATCTTGCGAAATGCCATCCGTTAATCGAAACATAGTTAAAGTTTACAATAATCCCTCTTTTTGAAGTGATTCAAATTAACAATTTATTTTCATAGTTTAACGTATTAGTCTTTGGACTTATTACTTTTAAATATGGGGAATCTTTTTCCTTTAACATGAAGTATACAGTTTGATATTAACAAATCACTCGTTAGAGATTGCTTAAAAAAAGTAATTGTAAAATACAAACGTTTTCAAATTTATATCTAATCTCATTGTGTTTTTGAATTCATGAATCGCGACGTACATTTGTTAAAATTTCGACGAGTTGAACTCTCCACGTTTTTCAAGTGTATGAAGGCGCACGATATTCGATAAGGTACGGGCCACGTGGGCCTTCGTTATTCGACAGCTTTGATCGTTCGAATTTAGATTATCCATCCAAAATTTCTCCGGTATCCTCGGTCGAATATAAACCGGCACCTCGTTACAAATTACTTTGAAATCTGTAATTCGAAGAAACTGCTTTTGTACTTTGTACTCATGACACTCAAACGTATACCTCACCTCGCACATAATAATTTCTTATCTTTTAAACCCGTAAATAGAAAATTATTATCCGGCACTTTACCCTATGGAAAACAAACAAAACATATTTATATAAACTTACAAATAATAACTAATTAATTTCATGGAACATTATCTACTTTACTTGCTTTCAGGCAAAATTGTGGCGACTGACTCGTCCACGGTTCGTATCTAGTTTCCATTCCAGAATGCTGATGAAGATGACACTTGTGCCTACAAATAGACGCGCTCTTGCTCGTACTATCCGCATACCCGAGTTTTCCATACAATCCGTACTTCTTCTCGTCGATAGCTCGCAACGTACCGTTCTTTTTCATTGCCATATAGATTTGCTCCAACATTCCGTAACTCTTGATCAGGAAATCTCGTTGAGCCAATGCCGTAACGCGTTCTCTTTCCTCAGATTCGCAAATGATCTCTGGCTCGAACGAGTGTGAAGTATTAGTAGCCGAAATTGCCTGCTTCTTTGTCTATACATACGTTTGGAAAATTATTTCGTTAAAATTCAATGCTTTACGACACTTAGTTATTTTGAAAAACCGACATTCGAATGGGAAGAATTCCTTCTCGATACATTCGCACACTTGTTCCTATCCTGATCGTGCGTCGTTGTTGACTTTTGCGTTACGTTTGGACTCTCTGAATGCAATTTCGAATCGCTCCATTTGCCAGAAATCTTCTTGCTTTCTTGTTCCTTTATCTTCATCTATCAATAAAATTCGCTTTTATGAGCGCTTTTCGGATCGAGCTGTTCGTTAAATATACTTTTACGTAAACTGATGAAACACCTCGTTTTCCTCCTTTTGAATCCTTGACGCTTCTTCCCGAGCTCTGGATGCCGCGGTATCTTGATACACGGAAATGCTGCTTTGTTTAAAGAATGGCTCGTACCTTTCACTGTCGCAACATGGATAGATTCTGCGGAAATTGCCCATATGCTCGTCCTCCCATTTAAATTGCTTCTGCAGGTCTTCCTCCGGTTTGTCAAGCTTCGTTGTGCCGACCGTCGAATCATTCGTACTGTACCGAATTCACGATCCGAATTACCCCTTTACCCGGAAACAAATTATGGTACGAGAACATTTCCATTAATTTACCTGCCGTCCTTTGTGTTTATTCCCTGAAGCAATCTATCCCTAACTCGCTTTCTATCTTCTTCAATAATTTTCTTCTTGTCGCATTGCTGTAAATTTAACATTTCGAACGTACTCATCAGCAGACCTTCCTTCACATCCTTATCGATTTGTGCGTCCGTATGAAAACTCGGCGAGTGATTTACCTGAAGTATATTTTTTCCCATGAGCACAAAAGGTGTGTGCGTGCATACGCGCCTATGTGTGTAACTTTTGGTACGTTATTAAAATTGAGACCTCGATCGTTACCTCCAAAAGATATGGTTTCAACTTCCAATCGAGTAACACGTCAAAGCCCAGTAGCTCGAAACAAGCGTAGGTCTTATCGTGAGTTGGAAAACACGTGTGATAACTGTGCTTCAGAACAGGATGTGCTGCCAAAATCGTTTTTATAATAATCTCATCGATCTTACGCCATAGTTCATCCACGTCGACGTCCTTCATCTTAAACCACTTGTTCAGAGTGGATATTTTCCTGCATACGAAAGATTCTCGTCATTCTGAAGGGGGTTGAACGAAACGACGCTTACAAGAACATACCACCAACCTTTTGCTACCAATTTCATCGTCGATTACATACATTCGGCTGTGCTTATTGACAGCGTAATTCGTTAGGTGCATAAACACGTTGGACGTATTGTGACCGGTTGGTTCCTTGTATCTGCTCGTGGCGAACCTGAAACGCGGCACGTACAGAATAAATAACTCGAATTTAATCATTGCACTCTTTACGATCGTACGTCTGCTCTCGACCGTCAGCACAGCTCGAGTTTCGTACGTCGCAAAGGTCTCAAAGGATTAATTAAAGGCAAAATGGTGACTATATACCTCGCAAGACCGTCGTTGTAGACGTAAATCCTAAGGGGATCGCACGAGGTGAGCAACGCGTAGATACGAAGATCGAATTTGTAGCCGTCCACCAGGAAGGGCTACAGACACGAATGATCTTCACCAAAAGAAGAGTAGAAACGAACGATTAAAGTTGAAAATGCATACCCTAGCCACGTAAACCTGGCAGATCATTCGCTCGCTGGGTTTAACATCTTTTAAGTTTTTTGTCAAATAAATGCCGCGCCCTTGACAGCCTGTGTCAGGCTTGATGATGAAAGTTTTGGAGCGTCTCAATTTAGCATAGGCTATTGCCTCTCCGTGGCTAGACGTTTTGATCGACAGATAACGTAAATCTTCTAATGATACTATCAATTACTTCGATAAAGGACAGAACGTTCTTACTCTGCGGGAAAACACCATGTCTTGGGGAAGAAATTGTAGTCCTTTGGAAAAAGCCTCAGCATACGATTCAAGTTACGAGCAAGCAAATCTTTTCTACAGATTTCTGTCATTCCTGGAAAATGATTGACCTTCTGATATCTTTTCATATCTTTCGCTCGTTCCACGCTCACGCTCAAGTCTGTCCAGTAAAGGTTCCAGCTGCTATCCTCGGTAACTTCTTTCATCCCGAAACGAGCCGCCACTCGTCTCACCGCGTCGTATTTGCAATTACTCGTGCATATTGTCAAGTATCTGTAATCGTAAACATCTAACAAATACGAGAAAACAAAGAGGAAAGCGAAGAATGATATTTTCGATTTCTTTGATAACAAACTACTGTACCTCCGTTTTTTCTTTTTCTTCGCCTTGATCGAAGTTCCTTCCTTTCGCGACTCCACGTCGGTCTCCACGAACGACAAATCTGCTGCAATATCGTGTACATAAATAGAACTGTTTACACGAAGCGCAAGCTTAGGGACAAATACCTTTGTCGTCCTTTTTATCAGCGAAACATTTAGAAGCAATCGGTTCCCGATCATTTTTAGTCGAATCGTTAGATGGAAGAACGTTAAACGAAGTATCAGATACCACGAGTTTCTTGCACCGGTTTCTATACACTGTTTTACATGATCGCACTTCGGCACTGGAATCAGATTCACTGGTGATCTCGTTGTTTATCGGGTAACTCTTCTTCGTATCGCCGGCTTCGATCTCGCGCTCCACCATCAAAGGACGTTTGTTGCTGCGTTCGATGAGGTTCATGACCGGCGTATCGCATTATTCTAAACGAACTGTCGTCGCATGGCTTTAATTTGATCATATGTCGAGCCAGACCTGCATTATACTTCGATCCGTCAATTTTATTCCGTACGCGGGACCGATCACCTAGACAAACGAGAAACTAATAATATCCTCGGTGAAAAAGGTATTCGACTGTGATCAATTTATTGACGTACAAGAAACCAAAATTCGATGCTATTTACAGAAATGCCCTTTCCAAAATAGATCGTCTCGTTTCACGCATCGCACCTCGCCTCAATTGTTTTTCCATTTCTCGAGGCAAGAAGGCAGCCTCGTATCCTAATTTCAATTTAAACGGTGCAAGACTTTTCAAGCAAAATGCATGCGACAATGCGGATTAATCGACGGTTACTGCGGTGCAGCTCGTGTTAAACCTTTGCTCGAGAAACTTTTCGTTACTTTAATTACGGCGCAACGTTGCTTTACAAAGTTCGTGCAGTCGCAAAAGGGATCACGAAAACTTGCTACGTATGTATGAAACAGCGTTGTCAGCCGTAGGATTATCACGAGCACGCGCAGGCTTGCCTAACGTAACAAACGTAGCATATTCTTTGGAAAAAGATCTTTTATTATCTTTCGCTTATCTAAGACTTTACAGATTCGATTTCAAACTCGTCGTATTCTCTACGATGTTCACAACGTTCAAAGCACAGCCCCAGCACAACGTCACGCCACTCCCTCCGTGTCCGTAATTGTGTATTATCTGCAAAGGTTCACATTTCAACAAAGGTTTCAATTGATCGAAAAATTTATACGTTTCACGTTCATCCAGCTTTGTTTTCGATACCGTAACTTGTCTGCCTTGAGAAGACCTGCAAACTTCAGCTTCAATACGAACTTGGTACCTTCCAGGTCTCAGGCCAACCCACTCCTTCGCTATTTCAGCTCCCTTCGAAGAAAGACGATTAATAATTAATTACGTGTCATTACGTGTTCGATTTAGTTAAAAATTTTAAGAAAGCTATACTTTCAGAGCAGGTAAAATGCGCACACATCCGTTATAAATGAATTCTGAGTCTTCTTTTCGTGGTGTGAGGTCGAAATCGTTCTCCTGGTGCGTACCACCCAACACTACACTGTCGATGCTTTCGAAAAAAGAATGTCGACATTATAAATAAATAAATACAAAATCGTTGTACGATTAACGCTTAGAAATATATCTTCGATTTAATTCGTTACTTCGGTATTATGTAATTGCCATCGTCGTCGTCTACCAATAACCCGTGCATTACCCAGGATGCCGTCACCTTAAACGATACAATGCGTAAGGAAATCTCATACTGTAGTATATCAATCTCTAAAACTACCAACCCTAGCAACTTGACCTCTGATAGACTTCACGGCGTTATCACCCACGAGTTTACGTGCACCGAGGCCGCTACAGTTTATTATTAAATCGTATCCATCGTCGATTAGTTCGTTGAACGTGTGAATTTTCCTGTTTCGTAGTTTTCCGCCTATTTGGAGGAATCGTTTCATTAACCAAGGCAACAATTTAACTGGCTCGCACGTATACGTCAGGAACATCCATCCGTGTCTATAATTCGTCACGCGAATTAATTACAATGACATGAAATATTGCAAGTGAATTCCATTAATACCGTACTTATAATTGGCATTCCACTCTGCGTTTAGTTTCTCCAATTCACTGGGATTTAGTTCGTACGCGCCGTACACCACTTTCGTCCAGGCTAGATCGAGGAAACCATCGGGATTACTGGTAACACGGTACATCGGTATCAAGGAGAGTCCTATTTCAGAAGCCAAGCCCGCTTTCCAAAAGTTTTCCAACCATCGATACGTGATTTCACTCCATTGTCTGTTAGCGTATAGTGCAGTTGTAAAACGAATATAAATTACGCTTAACCCTCGTCAGCGGAGGCTGGATCATTGCTGTCACGATCGTCGAACGCTTTATTTTATAGCGATTAAGTGAACACGGTCAATTAAAAAAGGCTGCTTACCTCTACGTGATAACTGAATTAAAAAATAAAAATAAAACGTAACTCGGAGAGTAATAACCGTAAAATATTTGCATAAGTCAACCTTCGCTGTTTCACCGAGGATCAAACTTCACCGATCCTTTCTCTTTGATTTCGTCATAATGAATTTTAACATAGTACATTCGAGTTACGTACATAGTTCACTTTTCCAGCTAGAGACAGCTCTCAGTAGCTCAAAATACTAAATACTCACGATATTTTGTCAGAAGGAGTGTTTCCGAGAAGATAAGGACTCCATATACCGGCACTTCCGTCGCCGGTGGTAGCTGGTGAAAATTTATCCGAAAATATTTGCACCTCGAATTGTGGAAAACTGCTTTTCACCGCGAACGCACTTGTCATGCCGATCACACCGGCGCCCACCACTGCCACGCGCATTTCAAACGCAAATCCGATATATAATTTCACGACAAACCTCCAAACGTAACTAATGCTTCTCGTAGCAGCATTCGTCAAAGATGTTTAAAAAAAATAAAAATTGCATGACTCGAACGATAACCCCGTCATTTTGTATTCGTAAATCGCGGTATATAAATAACCGCCGCTCTTCGAATTGCATCAAGCGAAGATAAATAGAAACAAATCGACTGATTAGCTATACACATTAAGAACACTACGATTCCTCGATGTTGAAGAACATCCAAATACCGATTAATTTTTAAGCTATAAAGTCTTCAAGAACGAACAGTGATTTATCTTAATTTCTTTTAAATGGAAGATTACGATGAACTTACGATACCACATATTCCTAGCATAATGCCACTTCACAGCCCGACAATATTATGCTAGAATATGGGAATCGCGGAAGTCAGCGCGCGGAAACTGTTGTGAAAAAATTACCATGTCGAGGTCCAAGCGATGCTCGTTTCGTGGCGCACCAACGATAAACGGAGCATAATACTTTAAATTTCGCATCTCAAAGGTCTTATACTCTGCTTACCGATAGCACGACACACGATTTCGTTTTTACGGATATGACATTTTCGTGCTCGAGATCCATCGCAGCCCCGAGGCGATCCTAGAAGGATCGTGTAGCGCTAATCAAAAGGAAATATTTTGAAGCGGTCGTTTTGACGTACGATCCATCGACTGAGCCCTGCACACGTATCTGCCTCCCACAAGACGGCTGACCGAGGTGCCTGATGACAATTCGTGATATGGAGTATTTGTTTACATGGCATACGAATACCATAGACATAATACGGCCCGGAAATGCGATAAAGAATAAAATGACAGGATAGACGGTAATGTTCTTGACGTCTCGAAAAAAGAAAGTTATTTTACTCGCGTCTATATATCTTACTCGAGAAATTAATCGACAACATATTCTTCGAGCTTGCGATTGTGCGAGTCTCTTAGGATCACGATACACCGAAGGCGTATATTCGTGGTACAGTTGAAGTGAAAAAAATTCTATGGCTGAAAGTAAGACGAAAATTAAGAATAAGGCTGTAATCTTGGTAAATCAAATTTGAAAATTTGTTCAGTACGCGAGCTGATAGATAAAATTTCACTTTCAAGTCCGATAATTGTTAAATTAATTGTTAAATTATCGTAAGTATTGGGTTATGACAAGAAACGTGTCTTTATAAATTTATTCGAAAATACTAGATTCTATAAACATTGCTGGTTGCAACACAAATGCGACGATAATAAGAATACTCGATCGAATATACTTAAATATTAGAATATGAATTATCATAAAACACCTGAATCGTTCTTCGAGATCGTCGCCAGGGTGGTCAACGATCTTTCTCGACTGTTTTCGCGGTTCAATGGGTTCGGATAACAGACGCTTAGGTGTCTGTTATCCGAGAAGATTATCGACTCGGTACGTTGATATTACACCGTACTCTGCGTACCAATATTCGCTCGGAGATTCGCCTTGTAGTTAAAATAAAACGGAATAAGAAATTACAAAATGCTTGCTAATAATTAGAAAATGATTTATTAAAAGAATATTAGAAAATATGTATATATGGTTAAAAACTAACGATAAGAAATCGAGAAAAAAGCCTTACTCGTTAAACCATACACGCAGGAATGATATTCGTTAAGAGGGGGGATATAAATAATTTACGATACATAAAATATTGATGGTATTGTAATTCATATTATATTCGAAACTTCGTTATCTTTTATAATCGCATGTATCAAATCTTCTACTGAAATGAAACGTGTTATATTTTCTTAGAAATAAGCAGGTTACATAATAATTTTGCTACTTTAGATTATAAATAAATCCGTAAAAATTAGACACACCACACTAATTCATATCTGTATATAAAATATACATTCTTCCACACTATAATCAAATTCATGTTATAGTTTTCATGTAAGGAATTCATAATAGAATTTTAAATTTTTCGTATAATATACGACCTATTTAGATAAATTATATTCATTATAAATAAATGTAATGGAAAAAGTTTATCATTTAATACATTTTTGTAATCCATAACTTAATACGCTGTTAACTCGTTATTTTATAATCCGCAAGTAGTATAATTTAGCGACAATAAATTAAATTTACGCCTATATACAACAATATTAAATATTTTATAAACTATTATGAATTAGTATATAGAAATATAATACACTGGTGTTTTCTCTTTGTATGTAAATTTGTCGGAAAATAATGTGGAACCTTCTGTCGCCTTCGTTATAAAAACATTTTTCAAAAAATGTACACAATATTATACAAAATTGATTTATCTTGGACGACTTTTATAATATCTTATTGAACCTCAAACGTTACAGTCTATTTGCCTGTAGAACCTTAATAACCAACATTATCTTTGTAAATAGAATAACATACTAATGGTTACATTGATAACAATTTTTATTAAAATAAAAGTAGATGTAAAAAGACAAGCTATAATTTTTAAAGTTTGAAATACTTGTGTATATATCAGTAAGAAAATTTGAACATTTTATGAATTCGATAAATGAAAGTTCTTTCGAAACTGAATATGCTATATGCTGTTTCAAAACTGGTACAAGAATCTTTTCTATAGAAGAAATATTTATCACAGATAGAGTTAAGTTATCATTAAAATCGCAATAAAATAACAAAGTGCAATCATATGAAATTTGACACTTTTTTAATAATTCAATCAACATTATATTTATTCAATGATAGTTCTTCTTTTTCTTATTAATATTAAACTAATTCTAATTATAAATAAAAGATATAAAAAAGATTACGCGTTAAATGTAATAATTTTTATTGCGATTTTATACCACATTTTAAGTATAAATATAAAATTTTTAAATAATTTATAACTGATACAAAAATCAGTTATTTTATAAAGTTACTATATAATTAAATGTATAAATCTAAATAATCAAGGGTTATATAAATATAAAGATTTGTGTGATGTATTTTACCAAAGTAACTTAATCATCTGATTGTTAGTCTGTATTCTGCTATCTCATCATTTGTCTAAATTTATCCAACTCGAAGATACTTTCTGACAATCTGCAAAATTACAAAATAATTAATTATATTTTCTGATAATAATTTTTCTCCTTATATAATCTGCAAAATACCTTAAAAGATGACATTTACATATAAAAGCTTAATATAACGATGATAAAAATAAGAATAAATATAAAAAGCATAATTGTTCTGCTTACCTTCCAATAGCGTTTATAAGTGCAACAATTTCGCTTCTTTCTAAGAAGAATTTCTTTCTATTAAAATTATTTAATGTTGATTCCCATCTGTCAAATTTTCCTGAGAATAGAATTTTTAATGCTGTGCCCAAACCATGCGTTTGAAGTTTTCCCCAAAGTTTACACTTATCGCACCCTACACAGTCCATAATACGAGATATATTCCTAAAATGTTGTCTAAATTGTTCCTTCAATAACTGAGCCTCAGCTCCACCAGTAAACATAACGCTTTCGTTGAAATGATCAGGAAATGATCTAAAACACATTAATATTAAATCTATAAGCATCAATTCATTAGTTATAAATTAATATAATTGATTAGTTAAGACTAATACCTACTTAACAACATTTAAAATATCATTCATTGCCAAACGGGTATCTTTATCTTGTGCTTTGTTACCAGTGTAATATTCTTCTCTTTCCAAATATGGTGCAGCTTTTGCCAAAGCTCTTAATTCAAGCAGATAAGTAAAATATAAATTTTTTAACCAATTTGGACCTTCACCTCCTGTTTCCTCTGGTGAAAATCTTTTTTGGAACTCTTGCAAATTAGGGCCCCATCGGCCACCAGGCACTATCTCTAAATTGTCTTTTGGTGTCAACAAGTATTTTGAACACAAATGAATATTAATACTAGTATGAAGCCCTGATATAACACGGTAGAATACCCTTTTTTCCAGACACATCCCTACAAATTATAATATATCACAATAAAATCAATGTATATTTTGAAATATATTATTAGTATACTATTGAATTAAAACTATTCACCATTTATTTTTGAAGATTGAATAAAATTATGTGGCGAATTTTCAGGTCTGAAATTAAGTATACGTATATAAATATAAAATGCAGCAATTTTTAATATCTATTTCATTTTTTATCATTAACTTATATTTTTACCTAAAACAATTTTCCTTGTAAATACTGCGCCATATCCTATGTGCACTCTGTCCTTTATAACCTGTATATCTTTCAGGATTTAGCAAAAGGTCCACATATTCTCCAGGACTAGACTCCTTCACACAAAAATTATCTTGAGCATCATCATATTGTTTCCATAATTCAAAATCTTTGTAGTTCTCTGAACTAAACAAAATACATCAAAATGAATTTGAAATCTTGTTTATAAATAATTCTATTTATGAATGTGCTAGAAATATTCTTTTTTACCTAATTGTTGTGTTTAAATAGCCCAGTTCTTTATTATGATCTTTAGTCCTATGTAAGCAATCATCATATTGTATAGAAGCTTTGTATTTATCCGCAGGACTTTCATTAAAATGACTGTTCTTTAACATATCTCCTTTTAAACCATCTGGAATGTCTTCCTACAAGTATAAAAATATATATAATATACATAAATCTCAACAATTTGTATAAAATGATATTGTAATATCTTTGCATATAAATCAAACTATCATATTAAATACTTACTTCCTGACAAGGTTGCACATGACAGTATCTTATAGCACATTTACTATCATCAGCCCAGAAAGGGCATTCTTGTTTTAAATTTACTTTATAAAAGCGAAAATAATCTCTGACTAGAAGACTCTGAACTCTTGGATAAATTTTCATATTATTAAAGTAATCCACTGTATCCACATTACAACTGCAGTCATCAATTGATCCCTTCAACTAAATTTTTATAAACATAATTTAATAACTTAAAGTTATGAAAAAGATATTAAGTTAAAGATAATATAAGATAACATATATTCACATATGTTAAAGTTGACAGATTTGATTGTAGGTTATGTTTACTTTTTATGAAAAAAGTTGAATAACGGGAAAACAACGAGAATAGTACCTTACAGAAGCATTGATCATTCTTTTCATTGTTCGTTCCAAAATAATTGGAATGTACAATAGAAGGTAAACACATCGCAAATAATATTAATATGCCGAGCATATTTTCACTGGTTTCGCACTTCATAATTAAATTCACTGGTATACCTATCAATCACGTTTTCTAATTGATAATAGTTATCGTACGTCACCGCGGTACTAACCGAGGTTTCCTCCTTTTATAACACCGACTAGACTACGTGCCACCAGAAACGTAAATTACCCTGTCAAAAGTAAACTTTATTGATGCTTTCATTGTATTGCTTATTGATTAATGTTGTTCCATTAAATGTTCCTCTATTAAATATACACAAATCCACCTACATTTATACAAGTGTTATATTTTTTATTCTATTACATATTTAAGTCAAGCTAAAGTATAACGGTATTTCACACATCTGGAATGTTTTATCTCATCTGTAGCAGACGACCTGTAATCTTAACGTGACGTGACTACAATCACGCTGCCACAGACATGTATTTTTCTTACTAACTTTTTAGTTTAATTATTGTAATACATATTTAACTATTTATTAAATAGTCATTAAATAGTCATTTATTAAATGTCATAATTTTAAATGTAAAATTTCTAATAAAGAATGTGGAATATGTAGTATGTAGCAAATAAATCTTATAGTAATATATTTAAATTATAATGTTTGTAGATTTTTAATTTACCATTATTTACATAATAATAATGAATATGATTTCAAAATGTTCAATTCACATCTATACCCAGAAAAACGTTAACACAACTTCATTTCTATAAATATATATAAATAATAGATGTTTACTCCCCTCTTTTTAGCTAACCATATCCAAGTTTAATTCCACGTGTACTTATAACATTTGTTACTGACTTTAAATGTAAAAAATAGAGTGTTAGAATGATATAATAAGTCATTAAGAGCCGAGAAAAGTATTAACTTTTCTTTAACATTATCTTAAAGATTGGCCGTTTTAAATATTTACGTCGATTATCTATCAAATAACAAAATGAATTTAATATAATATAATATAAAATTATTCCTTTAAAATGTACATTTTTCATTTCACACAATTCAGATGTCATAATAAATAACTTGGCATCATAAATTATCCAAATACAAAATAAAATGTTCTTAATTTTGAAATTAAGTTTAAGAAATATAATATAAAAGAATGTCAATAGTTCAATATAAATTTAAAATACATTTCTAATGTAAAATATAATTTTATTATACGTAGATGAAAAATTACTTTTTTAAATTTTGTGCAGCATTTAAATAACGCTACTTTTCATCTATAATTATATATTATTTTCGTTTAGAAAACTTAATTTCTGAATAACGTTTTATATAAATTTGCGCTTTAATACATATATATATACTGTTTTATTATTACATCGCTTTAATATACATACATTGCAATCAGTGCTATAAAAGCTATACATTAAGAAAATATTTGTCTTTTATTCGAAATTTTCTAATACTAAAAGTACAAAAACTGTGAAGTTCTTGCACAATGTTTAAAAAACAGCGTTTTAAATAATAAGGAAACATATATAAAAGACATTAATTTTGTATTGTATACAAAAATTAATGTGAACTTTTTATATATAAGAGGAAATGAACTTGGTTTTACATTTATCTTCTACATCTTACATTCCTCTTATTTTTTCCTTAACCTATTTAACATTCCTACATGTGATCTATCTACCTGTATATATATATGTTTTTACTATTTTACATTTATTAGAGTCTCTCATTATAGTATTACATTATAGTACACTATATGTATGTATTATGTTGTATTACGTTTCTTCCTTAGAAAAAATGGTATGTATATATGTATCATCTTTTTTTTAAATATATATGATATATCGCGATAAATAAATGTAAAATCTACTTTAATGTTAAAATAAACATCTATTAAAGTATAAATTGACGTTTAAAACAATCCTTATTATAATTAATCAGTACTGTTCACTGTAATACCTATTGTTTGTACTCATTGGCGTAGACTCATTGCGGTATAGGACATGTCAAAACTTTATGCGAAGGTGCCGATGGTTAGTTGTCATTGAATAATAATATTTGTATTTAAAATCAATTTATACTGAGGAATAAATCTGAGAATGATCTTTCAAACTTCTTAAATTTATAAGATTTTTGTTTTATTGTTTTATTTTCGATAATATAATATAAATCTTTATAACCTATACAATGTTTCAATTGTCAAAGAACGTTTTGAACTTTAACGTATATATAAATATCTATAAAATTGTACATAAAAAATATTTGAAAATATTCATGCAATATTACTGTATACTAATACAGTATACTAATGATTAACTTAGATATTGTTATTTTTCAACAATTAGATACTAGTTTTTCAATTATGTAGTAGAACTATAAATCATTAGTTAATAAAAATATTTTCATAGATGGTATTGTACATATATTTTAATTTTTATGTTTGATAAAAAAAATAATGCACAATGAATAAGATAATATTCGTGTTAATAATAAGAGTTTAGTATGTAAACATAAAATTAAAGTTAATTTTGTACTAAATTATGTGTTTAGGATAAAAGTCAGTTTATGTTTGAAGATAAATGGCCATGTATGAGACCAACTATTTTGAAATTACTCAAACAAGAACCTGTTACTCAAGCAGAATGGCAAGATTTATTCTTCTTAGTTCATGCAGTATGTGTATGGAATGACAAAGGTGCTCTTAAATTATTAGATGCGCTCAAAGAAGACATAATGGATTTTATAAAACAAGCTCAGCAGGTACATATTATAATTTATAAATACAAAAAAAATATTTTTATCAACAGAAAAATATTATTGTTTTATGCACTTTCTAGAGAGTTTTAGCACACCAAGAAGAGCAAGCTTTATTGAAAGCATATATAGCTGAATGGAGAAAATTTTTTGCACAATGTAATTATTTGCCAACACCATTTAGACAATTAGAAACGTCTCTTGCTGGAAAGGCACCATCCAGTGTTCAAAAAAAAAGCCAACCTGATGATATTGTTAGAAAAGTAAAGTTCTTTTTTTTAATTTTTCGATAATATAATTCCATAATATACATTTTTTTGTTTATTATAGCTAATGTTGGATAGTTGGAATCAAAGTATATTTGGAGAAATAAAACAAAAACTTCAAGATTCAGCTATGAGACTTGTTCGTGCTGAAAGAAATGGTGAAGCCTTTGATTCACAACTTGTTATTGGTGTTAGAGAATCTTATGGTATATAACAAATTTTTGTTTATATAAATTATCTCCTTATACATCTTATAAATTTAAAGTTGTGTTGAATTACATTACAGTAAATTTATGTTCAAATGCAATTGATAAGCTTCAAATCTATAGAGAGAATTTTGAAGCAGCATATATAGAAGCAACAGAAGCATTCTACTGGGTTAAAGCACCTGAACAGCTATCATTACATGGTGTAGAAAATTATATGCGTTATGCTGATGCAAAGTTACAAGAAGAAGAACTTCGTGCCCAAAAATACTTAGAACCAAACAGTGCTAGTGTACAGCTTTTAACTGATTGTTGCGTACGTGTATTAGTGGCAACTTTTAAGCCAGCCATATTAGCAGAATGTCCGCGAATGATTCAGCATCGTCAAACAGATAGTGAGTATAATGTAATTTGAATTATATTTTTATAATAGCATTTTTGTAATGGTATAAAATGAATTACAATTATAGAACTTAGGTTAATGCTAAAACTAATGGATAGAGTTCCTGAAGGAGTTGGTCCAATGTTAAGAAATTTAGAAGAACATATAGCAAGTGCAGGTTTAGCTGATATGATGGCAGCTGTGGATGTTATTACTCAAGATTCTGAAAAATACGTTGAAAGATTATTAGATCTTTTTCGTCGGTTTTCAATTCTTGTTAAAGAAGCATTTGATGATGATCCTCGATTTCTAACTGCTCGAGATAAAGCTTACAAACTTGTTGTAAATGATGCAACGGTATTCAGATTAGAATTACCTGCACGTCAGTGTTCTGGTATTGGTACAACGATTTTAAATAATAAACCCAACAACAATAATAATGGACAGCCAGAATCAAAGTGTCCAGAACTTCTAGCTAATTATTGTGATATGTTACTTAGGAAAACACCACTCAGTAAAAAATTAACTTCTGATGAAATTGAAAGCAAACTCAAAGATGTAGTATGCACCTTAACTTATATATATTACTATTATATTTTTAATATCTAAAATCATTTTATCTCATACTTATCTTATATTGGTTTTATTTTAGTTATTAGTGTTAAAATATGTTCAAAATAAGGATGTATTTATGCGCTATCATAAAGCTCATTTAACAAGGCGTTTAATATTAGATACATCCGCTGATTCTGAGAAAGAGGAAAATATGGTAGAATGGCTTCGTGAAGTCGGAATGCCTGCTGATTATGTTAATAAATTAGCACGAATGTTTCAAGACATTAAAGTGTCACAAGATCTAAATCAACAATTTAAAGAGCAATGTAGAGCTGCTATTGCAGATAGTATTAACATTAAGGTATGAGTTAAGATGTTATAATAATATTTCGGTTTATATATTGTGAAACATATATATTAAAAGGCATTAATATAATTTGTTATAGATATTAAATGCAGGTGCTTGGGCTAGAGGTAGTGAACGTGTCACCGTAAGTTTACCACTGCAACTGGAAGATTATATTCCTGAAGTAGAAGAATTTTATAAAAAAAAACACAGTGGAAGAAAATTACAGTGGTACCATCATATGTCTAATGGCACGGTAAGAAAGAAAATGTCTTGTAAACAAAATATTAGAAAAAGATATTTTTATATCCTTTTAAGTATTGTTATGATTTAAAAAGGAAATTTTTTGGCCATAATCATAAAAGTGTTAAGTGTTAAGTTTCGATCAGAAACTATGTATATGTTTATTAAAGCAGAATAACATAAATTTTTCTGAAGCAGTAAACATGGGTATAGAGTAAAATTTTTCAAAAAATTCAATATCTCGGTTCTAATTTTCAGCTTCACCTTGCAACCAATTTGGATGGTGTTCCAGATAACATTTTCTAACCAAGTGGGACGCTTTGATGTGGATGTAACAACATTTCAAATGGCAGTTTTATTTGCTTGGAATCAGCGGCCGTTTGAAAAGATATCATATGAAAATTTGCGATTGGCAACAGAACTTCCTGATCCGGAACTCAGACGAACTTTATGGTCTTTGTGTGCCTTTCCAAAACTCAAACGTCAACTTCTTCTGGTTGAACCACATGCGCATAGTCCCAAAGATTTTGCAAATGATACACGATTTTGGGTGAACCAAGAATTCGCTATAGTGTTAGTAATACTTTTTGAAAAATCGCGCAATAATTTAATTTACTCAAAATATATATAATTAATTCTTTTTAATTCTTAGGAAAAATGGTAAACTGCAAAAACGAGGTAAAATTAATTTAATAGGAAGACTTCAATTATCAACTGAACGAAGTAAAGAAGAAGACAACCAATCCATTGTACAACTTAGAATACTAAGAGTTCAGGTACACTTTCTATTCAATTAACTTTGTCTTTTTACCTTCCTCTAAGTAAAATTAATGATACATATATCTTTTAACAGGAAGCAATCATCAAGATTTTAAAGATGCGTAAAAAAATCAGTAATGCTCAGTTACAAACCGAATTAGTTGATATATTAAAGAACATGTTTCTGCCAAGTAAAAAGATGATAAAAGAACAAATTGAGTGGCTTATTGAGCATAAATATATACGTAGACACGACGATGACATTAACACCTTTGTGTATATGGCATAGGTCGGGATTATACATACGTATAATACTGTTCTTATGATTAATATTATATTTTTATAAAAATTCAGTTCTTGTTTATCAGATTGTATGCTCAAAAATCGCAATGTAATTGAAAGATGTTAACGTTGTTTGTAACATGTTCACAAAAAACACATCTTTTAAATGAAAAGTTAGTACCATCATACAGAGTCATATCGTTTATAAATTATGATTGAATATGATATCGCCTTCGACCATGAAAATATATATTACTAAACAGGTAACTATTATAATATTTCAAAAACTCGGACTATAAAATTGATTAGTTTTTTCTTTCTCTTTCTTCTTTTCTTTCTTCCAAAACTTGAAAACATCAAGGGAAAAAATGTACAAGATCAAAAATTTTTATTTCGTTATATGTCATTATGTTGTCTTTTACTTTTGACGTAATCACAATTTCATAAATATAGTTTATACCTTCTGTTTTATACAAAAATAAAGCAAATTGTTTAAAATATTTATAAATACTATAAACTCGTCACAGATGTATTTAATTTTCAATGACGATGTTCACGATATGTACATTATACATTTTAACACACGTCTAAACGTAAATGCATGGATATGTTTATTTACTGCAAGTGTACATATTTTCCAAATATGATTGTTTTTCATTGACTTATTTGAATTGTAGAAAGTACAGAAATTACAGAACTTTTTGTATACAATATTTTTTGTATTCTGTTTTTATGAACTACATTATGTTTCTTTTAACCGAAATAATATTAATAATTTTTGATTGAAGAAATGTAAAATGAACAAAAATTCATACAAAGGGAGAATATAAGAAATGGCCTATACCGTTACATATAAATGTAAGGTTATAAAATTTTAATTCTTTTATATTTTAATAATAAAACGTTGTATAATCCCTGTACTAAAGAAATTTTACATAATTGTATTGTGAACGATAAGATCTTTACTCAACACACGCATTACTATTAACATTTATGTGTATAAAGCTTTTATATTATTTCAATATGCGATTGACAAGTGTAAAAGTGAACAATTTCGAAATTAAAAAGGATTTTTTATATTTTTTGATGTATCTTATTACATTTTTCCTATAAAGTATTATTTTAAAATACACAAATTTTCATGAATAAAACAATACCTTTTAAAATTAAGCTAGAATATCTAATATAATTTAAATTAAATAATTGAGTAAATAGATCATAAAAAGACATTTTCTTTATCTCTGTAAGATTCAGACATAAAAACAGGTTTTGAGTAACATATTTATTCACACAAAAGTAATTTGCTATAACATATTTATAAATTTTCAACAGTTCTATATTACTTTAAATCTTACATCAATATGAAATATATTTTATGCAAGTGGAACACTATATACATTTACATATACAGATGCATAAACATTATTGTTACAAAAAAAAACATGTAGCACTAATACATTTTGAATAACACATTAATATGTTATTGCAAAGAATTCTTCCTGAAATGATAACACTACTTATAATTTTATTAAGTATATATATCCTAAAAATTTAATTAATAAAATATACATTCTCCCTAAAAATTTATTTTTTTTAATGAAAAAAAAGCATTCACACACTTCCAAATTTTAATATTGATTAATTAAAATATGACAGAAAACAGTATCATTGATACCACTTTGCATATGTTGCATGGTACATTCTTATAATCACATGTATGTACATTAAATATCAATGTTACTCAAACTTATCACACACACACCCACTTTGTAACAAATTATATTTCTCGAGTAACTCCTGCTTGAAATTCTGAGATAATTAACAAATCAAGAATTTAATTCTAATTGCCTTTTCTAAGATCATAAATTTTATATACTTCCTTTAAAAGTATTTGTAACATCAATACTTCGAGTGAAACGTTAATATCGCTAATTTCAATATCGTTTACCCTTGATACTGTAATATTAATTTTTATAATTGTAAGTAAGCATCTAATATTTTAAATTGTGATTTTAAATTAAAAGAGGATAAGAATTGGTGTAAAGTTATTCCGAAATATTATATAGATTTTTCTAGTAGTTTATTTGTACGTTATTTAATATTCGATGACTTTTTTAAATTATTTCATTATATCACGTATTTTTATATATTTATAATGTCAGCATAAAATATTATTTATCTGTAAACGAAAACATAACTTTTAATAAAATATTTGTTATCTATTTATTATCTTTTTAAATACTTACATATATTACTCTGAGCAAAACACATTTACAGATTATTTCTTGTGAATTTGTGATCTCAAATTAAAGTATTAATTTTGCAATATTGCAATATAAATTTTTGAGTGTTGAATATCATTGTTTGTAATGCCACTAATTGCTTCTTGGATGGATAAATAATTCATTGTCAAATGAGTGGACAATATTTCTAATAGAGCTGTTTATGAATGTTCTGGACAACGTGTATGTTGAATACGTGGAACATTTTTCATAGGATTTGTTGTTTCACAAACATGTACAACTATGCCAGGTTGTCCTGAACCACCAGGATGTAATTCATGACTGCCTCCTGTAAAATTATTTGTATGATTGGTATATACATACATGTGTACATAATATATACATGTATAGGAAACCTCCGATAACTGCCAAAATAGAATCTCTCGATAATTGCATCTTCGTCATCCCTACTACTGGGGGGAGGTTCCCCTCAATGCACTGGAAAGCTCAGCGACCCGCGAAGGGTCGATTAGTCTCACATGATTCAATCCCAGATATTGCTGAGACAATGTACGTATTTATATAATAATTAAAAAATGAAACCTTTTTATTTTTAACGTTTTTTTAAATTAATCTTTTACAAACGTATTTGTGGGAATTTTCTGATTAAAATGAAACGGAACACGATAAAATCTGAATTATATTTACTTATTGATGTTTATTATCACTTATTTAATTATCATTAAGTATGCAAATATGCTCCAAATTATATCGTGTTTGGTGTCATCTTAATATGTTAGTAAAAGCTTCATTGATCACGAATCAAAAATAAAAAATTTTGATCTTTTTAATTAAAGGTCTCAACTTATCGCGAGCCTCTAATGTTTGCCGAACGCTTCGGCTTTCAGTTCCTCTTCCTCTTCTACTTGCGTTGTCCTTTTCTATGTTCGGTACAGCTAAGATTTCAGTTTCAAGGAATAGAATCGTTTGCAACACACCCGGGTCCCGAATTTCTGGCAGTTATCGGAGATTTTCGTACTAATACACATGGAAAAATATGCTATAAACTCCTTAAATGACAGAACCTGCAGATAAATTTGCTATAGCAGCCAATAAGTCATGATTAACTAAAGGTTCGCCTTCCTCTCTAGGCTGCCATCCAATAGGTGGTGAAGCAGGTGGTGAAATTAGGAACTGTTTTGTTAATGCTGGTGGGTGAAGGTGTTGATCTTCTACATCTGAAATATATATTATTTTTAAAGTTGATAGAACTCTCGTTAATTCTTATAACATAATGTTCATTAAAAAATAAATTTACAAACCTATTGGGGTAACAGGTTGTGCAAAATAACAGTTGATATCTGTCTCACCAAAATGAGCTTGGTGTAATTGTATTCTGGCATTTGCTGCTGCACTTGGAGAACTATAATTCACTCTCATTCTTCTAAATGATCTAAAATATTGAAATGTAGCATCTTCCCCAAACTGTTTGAAGAGATTCTGTATTTCTTCCTACAGAAACAAAACATATGCTTATTAGATATTGAATTCATTATATTCAATTTTACTATATATTTTTGTCACCTTTAATTCATCATCTTTAAAAACTCCGGGATCTACATTAGTTACAATAACTGATGTTGGTAAATCTTCATCATGTACTAAATCTTCAATAGTCCTTGTATTTGTATCAGAACGATTTTTTTCTACATCAAATTCTAGCTCCAATTGTTGATAATTAGGATGTAAATTTGGTAATCCATCAACTTCATTTATAATTATATTTTCAGATTCTTCTAGTTCTTCCTCTTCCACTATATTAGAACCATGTTTCTTCTCCATATCTGTTCTATGCTGCATATAGAAGTACTAAATTGTAATTTATTTGAATTTACACATTAACATAAAGATATAATAAAGATACATATGTATATATATATATATATATATATATATATCTCTACACATTATTTATTATTTATTATTATTTATTATACATAGTCCTCGCTTAATATTCTTATTTATTTTAGCATGATAATACGTAATATTACCTTGCAACTAACAATTACAATTAATTGTAAATAAATTCGTGGTTTGTAATCATTTTGCTATATATACATTTCTATTATTCATAGTTTATGAATTATTTACCCCAAGAGTGATTCGTGACATAATGTTTATTTTAAAAAATATGCAATATTTGATTAACTGATTTAAAAAATTATACGTTATACTATGATAATTTGATTAACGTTGTAGATACCTACTTGATAAATAAATTACAGTATTATTAAAGTTTTGGTAATATATTAAAAGTCATTAACTGAACATATAAGATCATTTATAATAAAAGAATATTGCTTTTTTGTAAATTAAAATATAAAAATGAATGAGAGCTATATATTGAAAATATTCGTTCAGTAGACATGCAAAATATTTATAAGAAAATATATTTTTTTAGTTAGTTTCTGTATATATAATACTATATATATATATATATATATATAGTATTTATAATACAGAAACTAACTAAAAAAATATATTTTCTTATAAATATTTTGCATGTCTACTGAACGAATATTTTCAATATATAGCTCTCATTCATTTTTATATTTTAATTTACAAAAAAGCAATATTCTTTTATTATAAATGATCTTATATGTTCAGTTAATGACTTTTAATATATTACCAAAACTTTAATAATACTGTAATTTATTTATCAAGTAGGTATCTACAACGTTAATCAAATTATCATAGTATAACGTATAATTTTTTAAATCAGTTAATCAAATATTGCATATTTTTTAAAATAAACATTATGTCACGAATCACTCTTGGGGTAAATAATTCATAAACTATGAATAATAGAAATGTATATATAGCAAAATGATTACAAACCACGAATTTATTTACAATTAATTGTAATTGTTAGTTGCAAGGTAATATTACGTATTATCATGCTAAAATAAATAAGAATATTAAGCGAGGACTATGTATAATAAATAATAATAAATAATAAATAATGTGTAGAGACATAATATGTCAAAGGTAAAGTAATTAATCAGCTGACTGAGAACAGATAATACTTACATGTTTTCTCTTAAGCAGTTAAATCGAATGTGTGCCTTCTTAATATTTATTCAGATCGAGAGAAAATTGTTTATTTTCTTTACTTATTTATTTATGTATACATTCATACATTCATATATATATAAAATCCTTCATTGTATTAACGTTATTATTACTCATTTATACAACTTTCGATGTTACATGTTGCATTCGTTATTTTATTATTATCGTAATGTAATCTTTTATAATCGTAGACTATAAGAAGTAACTAGAAAGATAAGCAAATCAGTATAGACAAGCTTTTGCAATAGAATCATCTGTTATCGAAGAAAAACTTGTTTCATTGACTGCGCATGTCAAGTAAAAATAGATATTTGTATTATTTAGAACATTCAATTTTGTAAATTCACAGTGAGTTTAGAAATTATATTTTTTAGATACCATGTAAATTGTTTTAAATATGACGAAGATATTTGGAAATTCGTCTTATGTTAATTTTCTTATCGAGTTACCTCTCTATGAGTTCATACAGGACACACTAGGCAAATGTAATATATATATATATATACAATTATATGCTTGCCTTATGCATACACATACGCTCATAAATAACAGCGAGCAACAAATAACAATGTCGACGATGGAAGGTTCACTTAGTAAATGGACAAATGTTGTTAATGGATGGCAATATCGTTGGTTTGTTTTAGATGATAATGCTGGTCTTCTATCGTATTATACGGTAAGAATTTTTAAATATTGTAATTGTAACATTTACTGTTCTCTTGTTCATTAATAGGTTACACCCCATTTTCTTTTTAAACATTTATGCAATGTTTAATTCAAAATTATAATTTAATATAAATTTCTGTATGCATCAGTAATCTTTGAATTTATTTATTAGTTGCTTTAAAACATTATTTGTATCTCTTTAAATATCTTGCACATCTGTCATAGTCAGCTGATCTCTAAATATTTAGTTACAAAACTACATTTAATTTCAAAAGTAATTACCAATTTTATGTGATAAAGTTAAATCATATTCAAAAAGAATTATTATGGATATGTAAATTTTATCATGTTATATCAATTATAATTTAATTATCAATAGTTAATTGATATTACATGAAAATTTTATTATTGCTTCTTTCGATATCTAATTTTTAAACAAATATATATTTAAATTGCAAATATTAATGATATTTTCTTTACAATTGCTATAAATATTATATTTTGAATATGATAAATTGTTATGTTATACCTTAATTATATTGCAGAGTAAAGAAAAAATGATGAGAGGAGCACGTAGAGGATGTGTACGTTTAAGAGGTGCTATTATAGGTATTGATGATGAGGACGATAGCACATTTACAATTACTACATCATCATACAAAGATGATCCAAAAACATTTCATTTTCAAACAAGAAATGCAGAGGAACGAGAACGTTGGATTCGTGCTTTAGAAGACACTATATTACGTCATTCACATGCTGTATGGTTACTTAGATATTAAGAACAAAATCTACATTTAGTTTAATGCTTAAGTAAAATTTAAATTACTCTAGAGATGGGATCCTAAAAAATCTCCTCCGAAGCAAGACTTTGATCGCAAAGTAGCTGAAGCAGATGCTTACCTTCAATTGTTGATTGATCAAATAAAATTAATTGAAACAAAACAAAGATCTGTTGCTACAGAAGATGAAGAAAAGCAACAAAAATATACAGCAATTTTAACTCAAGCCAATGCAATGCTTAATTCAGTTAAACATACAATTGTTCAATTACAAATTGCAAAGGTAAATATTCATTATAAATATAAGACACCATATTAATAAATCTTTATAATTAAATTTTATACATTTAATAGAATTAGGTATAATTTGTGTGCAGTAAAAATTCTATACTTTTAGAATACAGCAATACCTGTAAATGGAGTATATAGGGGACCCACTGATTCAATACATGTTTCGTCTTCATTATCGCATGGTATGTATTTAAATGTGAGTATAAAATACACCTATAATGAAAGACATGCAATATAATAAATTTTAGTTGCTGTTAGAGAACCAGAAGCAACTGTACAGACTGGTATTGAATTAGGTTCTGAATGTGTAGAACTAAGAGTACCTACATTGCCAAATGGTAATTTATTTTTTCTTATTTATGTATACTAAATTAAAAATAAATGTCAAATTATTAAGTTATAGTATTCCTAAAAATAAAACCATCAATCAAGTAGACAAATGGTTTAAAATACATATTTTCATTGATTTTTACTTGTAAAGCTGTTGTGGATAGGGATCTCCCTGTACCCCAATTCTCTTATTCATCTTCGGATGAAGACGAAGATTATTATGATGCAGCAGACGAAATATCACCTCCTGCAATGCAAAATCATATCAGTATGTAAGTATTTATCAGGGTTCGTGAATCTTTAATATAAAATTTAAGAAATATGTGATATATTTTGTAATTCAGTAGAAGACGAGATAGTGAACGTTCACATGCGGATGTATCGAACGAAAATCGGAAGCAAAATCCGTTGCCACCTACAAAAGGTGATGGCTCTGTTGATTACGATGGTAAGTATTAATCTATGTTAAATGCTTAAAAGTTGATATGTTTCATATATTGTTTAACAAATATAAGATCAACTTTTTGTATACATTTCTTTTTTCTTAGGATATGATAACTGTATTTTATTTGTTTTCAGTTTTTTATTATACATATATTTATATATAATTTTAGTGTGTATATGTTTAAAATTAAGAAAGAAATTCAAATAAAGTTTATATAAATATTTAATCAAATTAAAAAAATGATAAAAACATTAAAATATGTTATAATTATTGTTAATTATTTATAACAAATATATCTATATTACAAATTCAGAGTAACAAATAAAACACAGCATAAAGCATATTCAAATTTTAAATAAGAAAGAAATTACATAAACATTAAAAATCCATAATAAATTGCATTCGTTATCGATAATAGAGGTTCGATATCAGTCGACTTAACCCACAACTACAATTATTATACACGTGAATTGTCGTGTCATCCGAACCTTGTAGTAAAGCATTATAAAATTTGTAGTTAAAATCAAGTGTGAATATTTTTTAGTATGACACAATTACAGAAAAATGAATTTAATCAACTTCGAATAGTTTTCCCCTCTTGGAAAATTTTGTTTCTCAGAAAAAGACGTTTATATTGCGTATAGTCAATATCATATAATGATCGTATTTAGGAATGGATTTTAACTGACATTTTATAAAAACACAATATGCTGGGTGCAGCTTCAAATAGTAAGTTTTTAAATTATAGTAAAATATATACATAACAAAAGAAATCTTTTTATATTTATGCGAAAATTTCTGTTCTTATAGGTTGTATTTTTTGAGTTTAAAGTTTTAAATTGGTATACATATTACAACTATTATTGACTTAAGAGAAACATTAAAACGAATTATATTAAAAAAAGAAATTACTTTTTTTCTCATTTTTTAAAACACTATACATTATTGTTTATAAATTATTGTTGTAAGCTTTTGTTACATGTTACAGCCCTTTATGAAGAGGAAAGTGAAACAGAAAGTTAGTAACTATTATATTAATAACATAAATTATTTAAATAAGATTAAATCCTTATCTTTATGGTACTTTTTAGTGGATTCCATGGAATCCCATGGATCCGTAGTGACTCATCTTCTATCTCAAGTAAAAATTGGTATGGATTTAACAAAAGTAGCATTACCTACATTCATTTTGGAGCGCAGGTCGCTTCTTGAAATGTATGCAGACTATTTTACTCATCCAAATCAGTTTGTAAGGTATATTCTATGAAATAAATAATATTAGTAATATTTTTCAAAATTATTTGTTGAAACTCTTTATACACTATAGTATTTCATATTTTAGCATAGCAGATATGTCTACTCCTAAAGATAGAATGGTTCAAGTAGTTCGTTGGTATTTATGCAGTTTCCATGCAGGTCGTAAATCAGGGGTAGCTAAGAAACCATATAATCCCATATTAGGTGAAATTTTTAGATGTCATTGGGATATTCCTAATGATGCTATAGATAGTTCTAATGATACAAAACTAGTTGTTGGAGGTCCTGTACCTTGGTGCAAAGAAAATCAGCTTTCATTTATTGCTGAACAAGTTTCTCATCATCCTCCCAGTAAGTTTACTTATATTTATTTATTAAAATCTTTTAAAAATATTTTTCTAGATAAATAAGCATGATTCGTATTATAGTAAGTGCATTTTATGCTGAACATTATGCAAAAAAGATTAGTTTTGGTGCGCATGTATGGACGAAAAGCAAATTCCTTGGACTGAGTATAGGAGTACATAATGTTGGAAAGGGTTGGGTAAATGTATTACAACATGGAGAAGAATATGTATTGACTTTCCCAAATGGTTATGGTAGATCTATTCTTACTGTACCATGGATAGAGTTAGGGGGGACTGCAACTATTCATTGTACACAAACTGGTTACCATGCTGCTGTAGAATTTTTGACAAAACCTTTTTATGGCGGTAAGCGTAATCGAATTACATGTCAAATTACACAACCAGGAGATAAGAAACCATTTGTTGTTATAAACGGAGAATGGAGTGGTGCCATGGAAGCAAAGTGGTCTGATGGAGTATGTACACAAGATGTTATGAAAGATACCAATTTCTCATTCTATTCTTTTTTCATTTATAAATTCAATTTTCATAGAGAACTGAAATTTTTGCGGACGTTAAAGAACTTTACACTCAAAGAAAGTTAGTGAAGCCAGTGTGTGAACAAGAAGAACACGAATCACGAAAAGTTTGGCGGGATGTAACTGTTGGATTAAGGATTAACGACATGGAAAAGGCAACAGCTGCTAAATGTACAATCGAACAAAAACAACGAGATGAAGCACGTAATAGAAAAGAAAACAATATTAATTGGCAAACTAAGGTACATTTTTCTTTCAAAATTACGTACTTTTTATTTCAAATGATTATATAAAGTCTTATCTTTTAATAGTTGTTCAAAGAAACTAAAGATGGTAGTTGGGTCTATGTAAAACCACTTGCAGACAGATTACATTCTTGTTCCAATCAAAGTGCTACAACATAAATGATTTGCTGCAGTTTTAGATATTGCACAGTACTAGAAATTTAAGGCCTAACACATATGATTCATAATATGTTTACTAATTTTAAATCTAATGACTCTGTGCTATGCAGAAGAACAAAACTGAAAGGTATTATAAATTCCTTCCTTAACATTTTTTTTTTTTTTTATATAAACCTGATTAAGTACAATAGCAAATATTTAAATACTATACAATATCAAGATTTCATTGAAAGGTACATATGTATTTTGATAGCAGGCAAATTATTTTTTATAATATATTATCACAGATATAATTACTGCTTTAAAGGAAACAAGTTTACATAGTATTGTGCTATATATTATATGTTGACATCGACATACAAGCTTATGTACTGTTAAAAAAATATATACAGCTATAAAAACAATATTTCTGATGATGATTTATCGT
This sequence comes from Bombus impatiens, assembly GCF_000188095.3. Classification (NCBI taxonomy): domain Eukaryota; kingdom Metazoa; phylum Arthropoda; class Insecta; order Hymenoptera; family Apidae; genus Bombus; species Bombus impatiens. The sequence goes on from NT_177531.1 coordinate 371,997, forward strand.
TTCTATTAAGAAGAATTGCAATACAGTTTTAGCATAACACAATACAAATAAAAGTTAAATATTAATTATGTAGTAATAGACCTAATGCATAAAGCATGCTTCTCTAATATGTTTTAGCTGTTTCCATAATATAGCATTAATGGAACATTAATGAAATTTAATTGCACGAATTTTTTTCATTCCATAATAATTATGTATGTTATTGAACTTTGGATATTTTTAAATAATTACTTCCAGATAGTATCCAACATGATTTAATTAATAAATTTAAAAAACGGACAACTGTACTCGTGATTGTAAAAATAATATGCATATATATGATGTACATTATATTTATGTACATAACTGTTTGTTCTTAATTTCCATGAAACACACACACACATACACACACAGAGCATTAATCATACATAATGTAAATATATATAAATCTCCCTCATAGCTTGTTATGTATAAGATTTTCCACATGTTTTAATTGTTTTTAAATTAACCACAGAGTATTAGAGTATCTCCATGAGATTAATTTCATTTAGTTATGTTACAGTGCTTAGATATTTATATTAAGTAAAATCGTGATTTATAATCATCCAAATTTTATTAACCATAGATAGCGCATTGTAAAATATTCCTATTCAATATAACATGTAATATATGAATAAATATATGTAAATTTTTGATAAAATAAAACTTTATTCATGCATCAAAATAACGCACACTCTTAATATAAATCAAAATTATGAAATTCTTAATTTCATTAAAAGGTTTAAAAGTAAATTAGAAATCATTTATTAAGAATCATCATTTATTTATAAAAAATTATTTATGAAATATTCAAAATTTGTTATATTTAAAAAACACAAAAGATATTTTTTATTATTAAGTATTGTCTGTAAAATTTTCTAGGCATATATGTCCAATATAATAATCAGTTACAGTTCTATGAAGTCGTGGAAATCGTTTTGTTGATGCTAATAAATGTTCCAAACCTGCTCTTATTACTGAAAAACTAACTTCACAATACGATTTATTTACAGAATCAATAATATTTTTGTCTGTTTCATATTTATATAATACTTTGACAACTGATATTCTTTGCAAAGTTACAATATTATCGTCTGACATTTCCTTAGGCTCAATCATTAAATTTAAGTGCCAATCCATTGGTTTTAAAATGAGAGACTGAATTTCTTTTCCTATAAAGCATTGCAAAATTATTTCTTCACCAATCATACCAATCATTGAAGTTTTAATAGCAAGTAAAAAATCATTAAAGGGATCTGTTGCAGTCTTACTTTGTGAGTTACTTAATAAATTGTAATCCACAGCACAATTCCATAATTTAAGTGAATTATCTGGAAGAATTTTCCCTAAATATTGTAAACATCTGTTACAAATCACAACATTTTCATCTATTTTTAAGTTGTGATTAAGTAAATTTGAATGAATGATGAAGAAAAGTGGCCCATAGAAAATCTCAGACTCTGATGGAATCAAATTATGCATAGTATTACTATGATTGTGTTTACAACAAAACCATTCGCTTGAATCATAATTCATATCTGGTAAAGGTAAAATCCTTTTAATATACATGTTTTTAGAAACAATGTTTTCGCAACAAGCACACATTATACGACATTTACCAGTATTAAATAACTCAGTAGTTTTAAAAGAATCATTCAAAGAATTAACATTGAATGCTGGATTGGTAATTATTTGCGTTTTAAAAGATCCAAATACAGGATCAGATATTGTTTGTACACGGAAACAAATCCAATTGCTTGTAACATTTAATGTTGATAATGAATCTGGTATTAACTTTACAAATTTTGTTAAAAATGTTTTTGTATTATTTTCTATAGTTATTTTTATACTTTCTTTCGAAAGCTTTACTGTAGCTCCTGTTGAATTTACTTTTTTCTTTAAATGAATAAAAACATTGCATATTTGAAGCCTAGGTCGTAGTTCTAATGTTATAGATTCTATCATATTGAAAATTTAAAAAATTAAATTGTAGTTTTTCAATTAGATAAAAATGTAAATAATTTCTCTTTCGCACTGATTCAAATTCAATCCAATATATATGACTCCATATATATGAATTCTCTTTTTTATATTTTAATTATATTTTGTTAAACCTAAAAATAGATTTTAAACTTGATTTTTTCTATTGTACAATTTATCTAAGGCATGTAACAAAATTCTAATAAGTTTACCTTCAAAATGGTTCCTTTTTGATATACAAGCAAATAAATCTTCTGAACCCAATGATCTTAATATATACTAAATTTAATTCTGTAGCTTATTAATACACCTAAAGGAATAAATTTTTATAAATTAGTGAAATATCATAAAATTAAGTGGAATATTATAATAAATAAAAGTATCAAAATTTATTACAAAATAAATAGAATTTACCAAAAAAATTTTGTCTACTATGGTTTTAGTCTGAGTCTAATTATTTTAAATCTTAATATTTTTAAATATTCCACGCGAATAAATAAACAATTACAATTCATAATGTAATTGTCTAGTATACCAACTTTTTTGTCCAGTATACCACGTGTTTCTTGGCAATCGCTGTATACGTACCTTGTCTTTCCAAATATTGCTTATTGTAAATTGGATCTTATCTCATGTAAGAAAATACACATTATTCCAGTTAATGCTTCGATTTGTTGAATAGAATCTATAAGTCCTTATACACGCATCTCGTAGATTAAAAATAACATAAAAAGAAAGGTGAGAGTAATCTGGAAGACACAATCACAAAAATTCAGAAATGAATCCTCCATCTTAGTTTATTTTACGACCGTAGTGTTACCTATTGGAAAAAATATTAACCAAAATATAACCTCACACAGCTCGTGTGAACGGTGTAAATTAAAAGTGACAACAAATTAAGATTAGTATCAACAAGCATGAGTATTTCCTCAAGATTATTGTGTCAAAAAACATGGAAAAAATTAACTTTTATAAAATTATTAGGTATTTTCTATTATCGTATTTTGCTTTACATATCATGAAAAATGTACTGTACTAATAATTAACAATTAACACACATTTTAAATATTTCTAAATAATTTACATTTTAGTTAGTACATATAAATATTACTATATATTATCATTTTTAGGTAAAGAACCTAAAGCTCTCTCAACCTTGGCACAACCAAAAGATGATAGAGTAGATGACGATAATGATTCCCAAACTCAACCTAATAATGAATCAACCAAATCTGAATCATTTACACATTACAGATTTATATATCCTGAATTTTTACCAGATCCTAATCCATTATATCGTCAGAGTATGAGAGAGAAATTAGAACGCATGGATATGTTGAGTAGAAGATCAGTAATAAGTATTCCTGAATTTTATGTTGGTTCAATATTAGCAGTAACTTATTCAGAACCACATGCAGTTGAAAAACTAAATAGATTTGTTGGTATATGTATATTAAGAGAGGGCTGTGGTTTAAGAAGTTCATTTCTTTTAAGAAATGTTGTTAACGGGGAAGGTGTGGAAGTACGTTATGATTTATATGATCCTGCTATTCAGAAAATTGATTGTTTGAGGTAAATACTAATTAATGAAATGTAATTAGAACTTGGAATAAAAACTTCCTTTTATTTGCAGGTTAGAAAGAAGATTAGACGATGAATTACTTTACCTCAGAGATGCACCATTAGAATATAGTACATTTCCTTTTGATATGGAAATAGAAACAACAGTTTCACAATCTGTCCCATTAAATGATATTAAAGTCCCTCTTAAGCCATTACCTTGGTCAGAGAAATGGGAACGTAAAAATTTAAAAGGAATTAAAGATATAGTTGTTAATGAAAGACGTCGAAAAAAGGCAGCAGCTCTCGCTAAACCATGGGAGAAATATGATTTGATGAAAACCTACAGGTAAAATCGAATATTATCACTAAAATAATGTTTACTATTTTAAAGAAAATGTATTCAAATATATTTTGTTTCAATAGGGAGACCATCCCAGAAGAGGAACAAAATGAAATATTTTCAGATGTACATACAGAACTTCGTCACTTAGAAATACAGAAGACTATATTAAAACGCAAATATATGTTACAAAGAAGTAAACCAACTTCATAAATATTTTTTAAAATTATTAATAAAAATTTGTTTTCCAATTATGTGTTATCTGTATATTAAAAAGAGGTGTAATGTACATATTTTTCTTACATAGGTCCTAATTATTTGTAAAAATATAGATCATATATAATTTATAAACATACATATTGCTCATTTTTGTTGAAATAACAACTTCATTTGGATATGTTTCATACTGAAAGTTCTAAAAAATTTCGTTAATAATACATTCTTCTGTTTTATTAGGAAGTGAAAAATATACAATAGAAATTATAAAAATTTCAATGACTACACATTCTTTGAACATTCTTATCTGACGTATAAGGGAACAATTACTTTTTTGCATATCATGGTATTCATGATATTAAAGATAAATATGCAAACGTGAAATTAGCTAGTTAATAATGCCACATTGATTTCTTTAACCATTTTAATGCGATATAACATTTTTATGAGATGTTCCTTAGCCAATGGAGATGTTGAATACCATACTGGACTGTCCGGTACACAACTTCTTTCTGGCAATAAGTAGAATACATCGTTCCGAGTCTTAACACTTTCTGGACTAAAATAACAGTACAGAATTAACATAACTATTATATTTTTTATTTATAATGTTTATTTATGAAATAAGAAAATAAATAAATAGACGTACCATTTAGACAAGTAAAACTCATATAATTTGACTGGACATCTTAATGGATTTTCTTCATTTTCCTGTTGCTCATATACTTTCTTTTTACGTGAATTACCTTCTGAAAAAAGATTAAGGCCTTAGAGTGTTATTACTTTTTGACTATTGGGATGCCCGGAAAGTTCGTGCCGATATTCGATAGGTGGTATTAGGACATGTCTGAATATATTAGAATGATTGAAAACTAATGACATGTGTACATATCCTAAAAGGTGATGTTTCAAACACCTTTAGAAAAAAGTTTGATTAGGATACATTAACTTTTGTTAGTTTTAGCGCTCTTAAATATGGAAGGAAACAAAGTGCATTGTAGGCATTTGATGCTTTTCTTCTACCGGAAAGGCAAAAATGCCACACAAACAGCAAACAAGATATGCGCTGTTTATGGTGACGATGCTATAGCTGACAGAACTGTGCGGAAATGGTTTGCTAGGTTTAAAGTTGGTGATTTCAACCTTGAAGATCAAGAACGCCCGGGTAGGCCCTCCACCACTGATGAAGATCAGGTCAAAATACTAGTCGAGAATAATCCATGCTATACGATACGTGAATTAGCAAAAATATTAAAAATATCAAGGTCCACCATCCATGAGCATTTTGTGAAGCTTGGCTATATAAACCGTTTTGATGTATGGATTCTTCACGATTTAATGGAAAGAAATCTACTAATGGATCGCATTTCCATTTGCAACTCGCTCTATAAACACAATGAGGAGACATCATTTTTGAAGCAAGTAGCGACGGGGAATGAAAAATGGATTATTTATAACAATGTTGAGAAGAAAAGATCTCGGGGATGGCGGAATGAATCACCTTTAGCCATCCCAGAAGCCAGTCTTCATCCGAAAAGGTCATGCTCTGTGTCTGATGAAGGGAATCTTGTATTATGAGCTTCTACCAAGCAACCAAACGATAAATTCGGAAAAGTGTTACTCGCAATTAGACGAGTTAAAGACAGCAATTGAAGAAAAACGTTCAGAATTTGCAAATCAAAAGGGCGTCGTGTTTCATCGGGACAAAACGCGGCCTCATGTATCTCTAACTACTCGACAAAAGCTGTTGGAGCTTGGTTGGGATGTGCTACCCCACCCACCATATTCACCAGACATTGCACCCTCAGATTTTCACCTATTTAGGTCATTACAAAATTCCCTTAATGGTAAAAACTTTACCTCTTTGGTCAACATAAAAAATCATATTGAAAATTTTTTCACCGAAAAATCTGAAAGGTTCTGGGAGGATAGAATATTCAAGTTGCATGAAAGATCGAGAAAGGTTGTGGAACAAAATGGCACCTATATAATTCAATAAATGTATATTGAAATTTAAATGTGCTGTGTTTGAATCTTCCTTAAAAATCGGAACAAACTTTCCGAGAGACTCAATATATAAATTGTTTGATACTCACCCAATGCTGATTGTGGTGGATAGAAACGAAGAAGAACGTTTCTGGAACCTGGAACTTTTCCTGCTCCTGTAGTAAGTTGTGCAGCTGGATTACGTTTCCAATGTTTCATGATGTGAGAAAATGATAATTGCATATGTTCTTCTACTGTCTAAATGATATTAAATTTTAAGTATTTTAAAACAAATGTTAGTATTTATATAATAAATCAAAATAATTTATACGTACTACAAGATTAAAATGTTTAGTGTTAAAGAACATTAGAGTATTTAAAAGGACATGAGGAGAATGAGCACCTAATTGCTTACATTCCCATAAATGTTCTTCTTCAACTCTTGTTACAATATATTCTACGAAAAATTGATATTTTATTTACAATATAATTTTCTACATAGATATTAAAAGCAAAAGTTAACTTACGTGCATCATTATAAAGAACAGAAAATTTCTTTGCAACTTCATTTAAACAATCAGTAAATCTTTCGTAATATGAATCTGTGAAAATATTGTCTATTCTATTATTTTCAAATAAATACTGTTGAATTCCTGTAATATAAAATAATTATAAATAATTATAAACTTCTTTCAATTAATATATGTGACGAACTTAGTTACCTAAACAGAGATAATATATTGTATCAGGAGCATATTCTGCTCCATTTGGTTTTTTAACTTCTTTCACGAAAAGGCATAATGAATAATTTAATTCGTCAGCTGTGAGTTGCAAAAGATCTGTTTTAAATAATTTCATTTTTCTAATTGGTGTACTTTGTTTTTCTAATTCAGCATTTTTTGTAACTACCTATATTTTAAAAAAATTTTTAATTTTTAATATCCATATTTTCAATCGAAATTGAGATCGAAAATACGATATATCTAAATTACCCATTGTCTCCAAGCATTTACTCCAAAAGTATATTTGAGAGCCATATTGGCATCTGGTTTTTCTATGGGTTCTATTATTCTCGGTTGAGGTGGAGGTTGAGGTTCTGGGGGTGGCATCAAAGGCATATCATTTGTGCTAGATACGCGCCTTCCTCGTTTATTTGGTGTAGATCGTGGTTTATATGGAACCATTCGTTTCCTTCCCCGAGAGGGAACAATAAGCCGTTCCGATTGAACTGAATATTAAATAATCGTTTCATTATTAATTATCTTTTCCATCTACTTACTATATATATATATATATATATATATATATATTGCACACTCCCATTACCATCATTTTCTATAGTTGTGTCAGATTGTGTCGGTGCTTGTGTAGCAGTAATAGTATTTGGAGTTAAAGCAGCTTCTAAGTCAACAGCTGGCTCATCCAATTCTCCAGTTGCCATTTTCAAAGCCATTTGTAACATGTCATCGCCAAATGTATTACTAGAATCAACACCTTCTGGACTGAAAACTCCACTATGTGAATGATCACGGTCGCCAGTATCTTCATCTCTGTAAGAACAGTAGAGGAGAAAAACAGAAAAAATGCTTTAATAACAACCACTGATAGTAAAGTTACCTATCATCTGTAGAATCCGAGTCAGTCTCATTAGCTTTTTTCTCTGTCGCAACCATTTCTGCCATCATGAGAAGTTCAGCTTCAAAAGGATCTGCTGGTATTTTTTCCTGTATTCTTTTGATTTCTTTAAATATTCCCTTAGCACTATTTCTTGTTGTAGGTATAAAGATAGGAACAGGAATTGGTAATGGAAAAGGTAATGGAACTGGAAAAGGCATAGTATACATATGCATTGGAAATGGAACATAAATTGGAACTGGTATCGGTATAACTGCTTGGTGAATCCCATCTGTTTGTGAAGCTTTTGTGCAAGGATGTGGACGTACTGAAACTCCTTTTGTGTGCATCACAGGTTTACACTGAGTTGTTTTATTGTGAATTTGGATTGGACTTGGTGGTCTTGTTATAATATGTTGTTTATAAATTACTTGCTGTGTTTGATTTTGGCTGATAGCAACTGAAGGTACTAACATGTTATTTACACTGTTTTGTTGAGTTGTTGGACTGGATTGACCATTTCCAATTGTGGCTAAACTTGTCACAGAAGAAATTACAGGCATATTCTTTTTGTTTTGTATATCATTAACTTTTTGATTATTGGAATTTGTGTTTCTCTGAGGTAACGTTCTTTTGGGCATGCCAGTAGGTACAGGATCATCGCCAGTTGGTATCGTAATCGGAGATTTGGTATACTGAGCTTGAAAATTCATTACACAATGATAAGAACAAAAATTTCGTATTGTTGCATCTGACATTGTTAAATGATATTGTGCTTGCGAAAATTCTTTACAAAAGTCACAGTTTATTCGTTTTGCTGAAACTGCGTTGATAGAAACCTATATACAATTAAAATTAAGTAACATCAGTCTTACATGTAGTACTATTTGAAGCAAAAAAAAATATGTGACCATTTTATACCTGATATAATGTTAAGCAATTTAAACTGCACATCATCATTACTTGACATGTTTTTAGTTCCTTTTTAATCATGTCAAAATTATATTTTTTTACTTTGCACCAATTACAAGGAACAATTTTCCTATTGGTAATAATAAATACATTTAAACAAGTTTTAGAACAAAATGTATGAGCTTCATTCTCATAAAACACAACAGAACTTTTTTTGTTAGGTAACTCAAAAAATTTTTTGCAGGTAGAACACTGGTCAGGATCAACCTTTTTCACAAATTTGAATGCTGCAAAACATGGTTCACTACATATAGCTACTGGATCAGATCTGTCTATTTGAACCTCACAATGAACAATTTTTTCCTGTTGTAAAGAATAAAGCTTTAATTTAGAAAGTTTCTATTGAATTCGTATTGAAAATACAAATACAAAAAAATGACTACTTACTTCTTGGCAAACGCTGCAGCATTTTTTTTCTATGTTTGGAGGTTCAACAGAGCTCATTTTTGAATATTTTTCCATACAATCTTGAGTACAAAAATCCTTAAATTGTCCTTTTTCACCAACTGGTGCAAGAAAACCTTCTGCACTAGAGCTTATATCTTTTTGACAATAACTGCATACTTTTAGGCCCTTTTTGAATTCTTCCAAACATGTGGAACAACAAAATTGTCTAACATCATAACCAAATCGTACACAATATTTTCCTAAACTTACTGCTTGTACTGAACCATTGCAATTTCTGCAATAACTTCCATATTTTGTTTGAAATTTGCCTAGACACTCCTCATTACAGAACTCCATTGTTTCCCAAGAAAGATTACGTTCATCATTAGGTTCAACAATTAGCAAACAGTTTGCACAACGTTTCTCTCTCTTAGAATTAACTCCATCACTTGGTATATCCATCGCTTTATTATTAGCAACTTTGAATAATGCTTTACAGGTTTTCGAACATACATTGTAAGTATCAAAACCAATTTTTACTTTAATTTTACACGATTTTTCTTCGTTACATTGTTTACAAATTTCTTTAGTTGTGATTTCTTCAATTTCGGAATTTTTTGACTCTTCATCAATATTAATAACATCTGTAGTAATATCTGTGATTTTATTAGTTGAATCTGTTTCTGTTCTGATATTTTTTGCATGTGTTACAATGGATTCACTTGTGGTATTTTGTTCCTTCAGGCCTTGATGTAAGTCTTTGTTTTCATCATTATTTGGTCCGGAGTTTTCACATGTTTGCTTAATTTCATTTTGTTTATGGTTATCTTTATGTATTGATTCTTTATTACTAGAGTTTGATTTTTCTGTTTGCTCAGGAATTATGACTTTCATACTATCTGGGATAATACATAACTCATCATCCTGTCCTGGTAAAACATTAGATTGTTCTTCTTCAGTATCCATTGGTGTTATTTCATCGACAGATTTCTTTGTTTGATTATCACACTTTTCAGTGGAATTTATATGTAGATCTTCATTGCATTCTGATTGAACTGAATTTTCATTACCAGTTTTACTAGTATCTTGTAAATCCAATCTAACATTTGGAGAATGTAAAATATCAATGGAACTATCTTTACTTGCTCCATTATTGTCATCCTTTTTATTTTTATTATTACTAAAACTGCTTTCCTCGTTATTTACAATAACTGGTAAATTATCAGTTTGACTGCACAATTTAGGAAATCCTATATTAGTTTCAGAAAGGTCGTCAGTCTCCATAGATTCAATATTTTCTGTTGTAAGACTATCTCCACCAAAAGGATCTTCAGCATCCATAGATTGACTTTCAATTTGTGCATCTCCGTGTTTTTCTTGAGAAAACTGCACAAATTCAGTATTTTCTGGTTCTATAATGTTTTTTTCTGTCACATTTCTATCATTACTCTCTGATGTCTCCATTGGGTCAGTCTTTTTATTATCTGAATTATTTTTTTCACTAACTGAAAATTGTTTATTTATTTGAGAATCTTCTAAAACATTTTCAACAATTTCTTTTTCTGCTAAGTGCAAATCACATGAACCATCTATATTGACATTTTCCACTTCTTCTGATATATTTCCTAAACATTTTTTAGATTTTGTACATTCTACTACATTGACGTTATCTGATAATTTATCTATGTCATCTTTGTCAATAGTATTGGATATCATTAATTCTATTGAATCTTTTTCCTGTGAAACATTTTTTGTAGTACTTTCATGTAAAGTCAATGAATGTGTGTCATTACAGTCCGTAACCACAGTACTTGTATTACTTTCTTGTAAAGATAATTCCTTTACTATTAAGTTACCTTCTCCAGAAACATTTTGTTGACATGACTTAGTAGTTGATAAATTCTCTTGACATGATGTAGTGGTTGATAATTGAATGCTTTTTGAATTTTCATCAGATAAATTTTTTTCTATTTCATCTACCATATTTATTTTTTTTTTTTTAATCTTATTATTACCTTCATTTTCATCAACAACATTTTCATCTTCTTTTGAGATTACTGGTCTCTGTTCTTCATTTGTAGTAATATCTGTTCTTCTATTAGATTCATTCATATCTTTAGTTTTTGTTTCATTTTCTGTATCTGAATCCTTTTGAGTTTGATTAGTTGATAATTCCATATCAATATTAGAATCCATGTGTATTTATTTATATGATTAGCTATACAAAGTAATAATTTTATTACTTACATTATTACAAATTATATATAAAGCAATGTCATGGAAAGAAAAATAGAAATATATTTAGATCCTCAAAAACTAGTTCTAAAATAATAAAAAAAAAAGTTTATAGAGAAAGGGAAAGAAAAATAACTATAAATGAGAAAGTATTATGTATTAAATGTCTTATTCATTTAACATAAATACATAAATAAGTTCGTTTCAAATTATATAAACAAATATAAATAGAGGGAATATTACAAGCGCAAATTAATAGATACAATAATTACATTGAAAAAAGAAGTACTACATAACAAGAAGAGACAATTAAACAGTTTTAAAAAATAATTAATATTGCATTTCTTTCTACAAACATAATAAACAATTGTGGTTATGAAAAATTGAGGTTATTCTAAAAAGTAGCTTTACTTCGCCATGTTGTATTTTACATTTGAGATTATATCAAGTCTGTCAGTAGAAGCAAAACATAAATAAAAATAGATAAGAAAAATCATATTTATGTTTCATAACAATTAATTATAATGTTTTCCGAATAAAGGAGCAAACAACAATTCCCATTTGATACTTCAAACTAAAATATTGTGTACAATTCAAAATCTTATATTGATTGAAATCGTGACATTCTATTTAAAAACATGTAGCACTTTCAGATTTTTAAATATTAAAAAATAAGTTTCACCTTTTTATCTGAATGCTAAATAGCACTATCGTCTCAATTTTTAGTTAAAAATATAAATCCGTATTCATTGTCGAACCACAACAACCGTGGCGGTAATCCGTATATAGTGTACACTACCAACATATGATTGTAATTTTATTTCGACCAAACTAAATAAAGCTTCGTTCTCAAAATTGCGTTATCATATTGTTTTGATTCTCATTTCTTTCGAATATCGTAAGAAAATATTTTAAAATAAACTTAGAATCAAATATTGTTACAACTAGTATGATTAAAGTGCGATTGATATATGTATATTTTACAAATGGATTACAAATTAATATTCGTTAAAAAATTTTCTATGTATACACACTTTTTGAAAATATCTTTGTTTTTATGAAGAAACCAATATACTTATGAGATAATAACATTTTGTTAACAGAATATTAATAATGTCAAGAGTGCAAGTATATTGATTTTAATTAAGTAAACACTAATAAATATTTAAAGAATGAACACATATTTTTCTAAAATAAATAATGAATTAATTAATTATTAAATTATATAATATAATTTAAAAAAAACATCAAACAATATACAATATTAAATAAGATATAAAATTATTTAAATATAACATTATTTTTAGACTTGATTTTAACTGAACATTCTATAATTGTATGTTTTTGTTTGTATTCCTTGAGGATAAAAAAAAAGAAACGTACATATTGAATTTATTAATTCTACAAGTTGTTTTTGAACACTTGAAACTTTGAGCGCATGCTCTGACTTGTGTATAACGGTTAAATGTGAATTTGCCTGTTGTTAGTTTAGTCCGTGACGTATATGTGTGCTTTCACGCGTAAAGTCAATGAGTTTCAGTACACATTAAATATTTGTCCAATAGTGCCTAAAAGCGGATAGTACACATATACAATAGCAAAATTTTAGTAAAAAATTAAACTTCGAACGACGTCAAAAAGGAAAAAACGAAGTAACAGAACAGAGTGAAAAAGAAAATTGATGTGTAAGAGGTGTTTTTTTTTTAGAATTTTCGAAGGACCTGTAAAAATACACTTGTTAAATAAAATTGGTGATGTAGCATGAGATATCGTGCAGTGTAAAGTGCACGATTATCGAGACGGATCTCTGTTGTTCTTCATATTGCCATCGTTAAAAAAGTCGTACGCGATCCTCCAGGACGCGTTGTCGATTATTGTTAAAGTGGAAGCTTTAGAAAATGGCCGACAGTTGGACACAGAGCGTTGTTTGCCGGTAAGAAATTGTCCCGTAATTACTTCCTAATGAATTTTAATAACAATATAAAAATACTCAAGTATCGAGACCAACCTCTGCACATACTAGAATATAGTGCGCCAACATATTAAGCTGTGAAAATATCAGTATTTTTTAAATTTTTGCGTTTGTTTTCTTTTTTTTTTTACTAACCAAAAGTAATCGTATTTGGAACTATATCAAAAAATTATTAGTCATAAACAGATTATGTTACAAAATCTTCATTTATGTATTATTTATTTTTATTTCAGTAAAAGTAGATTAAAATTACATAAAAACTAAAACACATGTTACTTATATATTGCACAAGTGAGCATTTACATGTCATCAAATTATATTTTGAAATTTTATTGAAATAATCTGTATGAAATATAAATAATAGACACTTGCGTTATTTGTGAAATTTGTTGATGTCAAAATGATGTTAGAGCTGATGCGATGTTTTGATTTTTTGTTATAGATACTTCAAAAATGGGATGTGCCGTGAAGGAAATAATTGTAGATACCGTCATACTCAAGGAGTTTGGAATGATGGAAATAATGAAACAATAATATCTTCTTCTGCTCCATCTATGAACAATATTTGTCGCTTTTTTAAACACGGTATCTGTAAATTTGGAAATCACTGCTATTTTCGCCATACTACTGAAAGTTTTGATAATAATGTGGTAAATGCAAATTCGGTAGAAAATTCATCAGCTGGACAACACACTTCAAATATTTCAACTTCGACAACAATAAAGATTGCGTATGTTGTTGTCAGATGATCTTATTTCGGCAGGATTTAAGTTGTAATAACATTTGCATTTCACGTAATACATTGTAATATGGTATATAAAAATATGTGATATATAATATATGTATAAATATGTATATATATGCACACACACACATATATATGTATAATATTAGGGTAATAGAAAATATAATGTGCTAAAATGTGTTTACATATTTCCAGTAAAGACAATATTCGTAATGCTGAAGAATGGGTAAAAGCACCAGAATTTGTACCTTCACACGTAGCTGGATCATCTTCTACGAATGAAGCTTCTACAATCTCAGGAACATCTACAAATTCTTCAATGTCAATATCTTATGCTCAAGCTGTAAATTCATCTGATCAAGCATCCAGTCCATCTTCAGAACCTTTATGTCCATATGCAGAAGCAACTGGAATTTGCAAAAAACGTAATTGTACATATCTACATGGAGATATTTGTGAATTGTGTAATCGTGCTGCACTTCATCCGTACAACGAAGAACTTAGAAAGAAACATACAAATGTAATTACATGTAATATTACATTATTTAAATAGTATATTTCAACTATATAAAATTTTCCATTATTAATATTAATATTTTAGGCATGTGTCAAACAACATGAAGTGGACATGGAGCTTTCATTTGCTATTCAACGTAGCAGAGAAAAATCTTGCGGTGTTTGCTTTGAAGTTATAATGGAAAAAACATCTGGAGAACAGAGATTTGGCATTTTACCAAATTGTAATCACTGTTTTTGTCTAAGTTGTATTAGGAAATGGAGACAAGCTAAACAGTTTGACAATAAAATTATTAGAGCTTGTCCAGAATGTCGTGCCACCTCTGACTTTGTATGCCCAAGTATGTACTGGGTAGATACTAAAGAAGAAAAAGAAAAACTGATAACAGACTACAAATGTGCGTTAAGGTAGGATAAAACATGCACTACTATAATTTTTAATTACATTAAATTGTTTATATATTGTAGCACTAAGGATTGTAAGTACTTCAATAAAGGACAAGGAAAATGTCCATTTGGCAATAAGTGTTTTTACCTACACGCACTACCTGATGGCACTAAAACAGATGTTGGCCCTCCTGTTCGTCATCGACGCAACGCAGATGCAGAAGTCGATATTTTGCGTGTAAGTTAAAATTTTTATTTTGTTATAATATTGTTTAGATTTTCAATTATTAACATTATTGTCAGGAATGTACAAAAAACCACAATTTTTTACAGCAAATAATTTTGTGGGACTTTTTTGAAGAGAGGGATAACCGTTGGATATATGATGTAGACCTTGAAGATATTATTTCCCTTTTTTCAGGCTCAGAAGAGTCTGATTGGTCTGAATTTGAATTTCAGCCTGAGTAGTTGTATTAATTCAGTAATCTGCTACTGTTGCTGTTAACTGTACCATCTATCTCATCCACCACTTGTATGTGGTTTCAATGGCTGAATAGACAAGTAGTTTATGAATTGTTTGAATGGTTATGATTTAAAGATATCTCAGCTACGTTAATAAAAAATTTGTGTGCTTTGCTTGATGATATTTACGTGAGAAATATGTAAATAATATCAAGTTAATAATAATAACAAAAATAATAACGAGGAGGTTGCAGTCGCATGTACAATGGCAAGTTTTTAAATGTTACATAGCCACTTTGTAATCGCTTCTGTTTGTGTACCTTGACCAATATTGTTACATTAGTACTCAATCATAAGAAATATGCATCAAGTCTATTACATCAGTGGTCCAAATTAATTCGATTTATATAGAATACACATTAATAGAATAATCATTTGGTAGTTTGAAAATAACAGGTTTTGTTTTTATTCTTTTTAATTTGTCTTGAATAAAGTCCTTTTTTACGTAAAGAGGTAAATATACATATATGCAAAAATAAGTTTATACATTTAAAAACGTTTTTATTAAGAAATCAATTTTCCTTACTTTTTTAAGCAAAATTGTCCAAGATTTTAAATGAAATTGTTTTCGTAAATATTATTATATTCTCATTATTAACCCTTGGCTCGAAACTTAATGTTTGCTTAAAGACAAGTTCAATAAAATAAAAACATACAAACTTACTTTTTGTATAACATATCTTTAGTAGTTTAGAATTATTTTTAATTTTGGTTGGGTACTTATTCTGCCAAAAAATCTGGACTTGATTACATTTATTTGTCATCCAATTTGAGGAATAAAGAATTTATAGAATATGGAATTTTGGTTTATATAAATGAGATGGTAAACTATATAGATTATAAAGATTAGTATTAGTACTCTCTATTTGATTAATGATTATTCATATTGAACATTCAATTAATAAGTTTCGTCCTACCTCCTATTATGGCTTTGCGAACATTTAACAAATTTCCTTAAATTATCGTGAACTGTATAGCGTTAGTTTCTAATTCATAGTTTTAAGACCGTGATAAATTGCGCAAATCGAGTGTTCCATGTAATAAGTGTATGTCTGGGCGATAGTATGAAAATCTGGTTGAATGTGTGTACTGCTAAATATAATAAAAGGAAACAATTTTTAGCGAGTATGCACGAATTCCAGATTTAAAAAATATAACAAATAAAAATTATTTTATAAACGACAATTGAATTCAAAGCTGTCTATTTGGAATCTTTATTTTATCTTTGTATTTTAGACACTTTTCAAAAAATTAAATTTTTAAAAATTAATAATTATTTAAAAGGATACATTATTCATACTAATGAATGAAAGCAATTAGAGCTTTATAAACAGAGATGAAAGCCAAAGAATATGGTATCAATCTTTTTTTTGATAGAACTATTTTATAAAAATGATCTTTTAATCTGTTTAAAGAATTGCTTCTGTATAAGCATTAGGTGATTGAATTGTCTCGAGATATTTTGCGCATATAAATTCCAGCTATTATTACATATAGTTATAGGATGCACTTTTCTTCATCAAAACTATCTGTCCTCAGTGTTGCCTTTAAAGAACAAGATAGCTAATATTATTCGAAGTTTTCTCAGACAATCTTTCCATGATAAAATATGCAAGTTGTTTATATTTTCTATAGAATTTCTACATTGTTAATTTTATAGTGAATTGTTGTAATTAAAATTTTATTGTTATTGCTAACGCTGCTTATAAAAATAAACGGAACGTTTTGTATATTGTTTTTTATATAGAAACCACTTGCCTTATATTTTTGTCTTATCTTTCATTATTCTCTATCTTTTCTTCATCTTAATTGGTGAATATTCAACAACTGATGTGCATGCGTTAACAATAAGAATAACAATACTACTATTTGTCAACACTGGGTGTAACCGCTTGTAGATTCTAATGTGTTTTTCTTCTCAATAATATATGTCTCTTATAGTGTTGTGTAAAAAAGGGACATATAGAGTGCCAATGGGTCTAATTGTAAGTTCAATATTTAATTTTTTTTATGAAGTGCAATTGTAAACGGGATAATAATACGTCGTTCATGTATATGTATATGTGTATTTGCAATTGCACTACACGAGAGCATGGAAGTAGAATTTTTGTATAGTTTGTGTGATATTATAAGACATAAATTTTTAAGATCAAGTTACTTAATCGGTATTATATTTTAGATGTAATTTACATTTACTTTTATTTCTTACCATATCTACGAATTTACTAGATAAGATTTTAATCACTACATAATTCAAAATTTAATTTTCCTTCCATTGTATAACTATTTTATTCGTTTTAATGTATATGGCTTGCTCTACTAGGTTCTACGAAAAAATATACATCATATAGGGAAATAATATTATATCCTTTTTTTAAGTTATTGAATGTAAACACATTGGAAGATACAATACAAGTTTTCATTGTATCTAATTCATTGATGTATTGCCTTTTATAAATTTTGATCTTTTTCCAAATTAATACAATTTTATGATAAACGAGTTTCTTATTGTAAAACAAGACGTTATTAGTCTCTTGTTCTGAAGATCATCACGTTGTTTAATGTTATTCATATTGCTAAAGTACAACAAAACAGCTCTACAATAATTTTTATTACTTCTTACATAAAAAAATTGAATGTAGTAGTTAAAAAAGTAATACGTGCCGCAGTTTCCAAGTTATTAAATATATTAATTATGAATAGGATAATAAATACCTCTAAAGTTCTTGCAATAATTACGTAAAAAAATATTACGCGAGAATGCTTTTTTTATAATATTTAACATCCGATAGTTCACTCAAGCATACAAGTAGCATAAATTGCAGCCTTAGAGATTTATACGTAAATTGTAAACTTAATTTGAAATGTTAGTTTTTATGATAAATCTATATACAATAAAAACTAAAATTCTCAAATTTAGGGATATTTTTTATTTACAGATATTTTTCATAGAAAGAATATTACCGTTTTGTAAACAAAATATAATTTTATTATAAAAAAATGTAACATTTGCTTTTTGTAATAGAGGAAACATTAAACAGCATTAAAGATAAAGTTAAGACAATCAATCATTTATTTATTTTTAACAAATATACCTTTATTTTAAACAATATATTTAGTGAGTAGTGGAAACTAAATGAAGTGTGCGAATTATTTATTTCTGTGAGTTTGTAACATTTATATAACTTAAATATTAATTTGAGTACATACTATGCATACACTCCAGTTGTTCAATATGAAACTGAAGATAATATAATTAAGTAGAATGTATACATACTAGAAATATATTATGGAACTAAATATAGTTTCATTACGTTTATATGTTTTGTTTCAATAAATATAAAAGCTTCGAAGTATTTACATCATTTGAATCTTAGTTTTTAACACTTAGCCAACCGCGCGCGTCACAACGTTTCTTACCGCGCATTTTTCCAAGTATCAAGGACTAATATTCACTACTTAAAAAATAAAGAAATCTAAAAATTATTTAAGTGGTCAATTATATTTTGCGGTAATGATTATTTAAAGATTTCATATATTGTATATGCAAAACATCAAATTAAAAGTATATATTAAAAGCATAAAAAATATAAGTAAAATTAAAAATATTAAAGATGATTAAAGATAAATAACATAACTTGAACGTGAAATTAAAAATTCATAATGCATTTTAATATTTTTTTTACAGTGTGGTATCGTTCAATTATAACTTTATTTAGTCATAACTGATAGTGTAACTTTTTTATTAATTTTAACACCACTAAATTGGTGTATTTTATTATATACTGTACTTTATAAAAGCAGAAAAAGTGACGCAATTAATTGGGAACAATTACAGGTAAACAATAACTGACAATAACAAAAAGAAAGAAAACGAGTTACAAAAGTCAAAAAGGGAGATCCCGTTCGGTCATGCAGAGATGTACTTTACAGAGGGATGAGATCTCCCTATTCGCTTGGCTAAGTGTTAAAATTGAATAAGCTCAAAGTAACGAAATCTAACATTTTCTATGTTTTCCTATTGTTGTACAAATACTTATTAAAAGAAATATTCTTATGTATATATGTTATAATGAAATAAATGAAAATCATTCCTTATTAATATTACTTAGTTTATATATTTTAATCTCCAATGTATCATTATGATAGTCTTATACTTTTTTATTCTGTCTTAAATGTATTTTTAGCTTTTTACATTACATCAAATGTAACTTTTGCTATTATATACTATATACTATATAGTAAATATTTAAAAAAATTAATTATGAAAAAAATTTATTTATATCTTACAATAGAAATCTAAGCAGTCGGCTCAACAAAATATGATCACTTTTGGCATGTTCTGCCATTTTCTTAAATGAAAAATATCGGTTACTTTTAAACGCGATGGTTATCAATTGTACTTAGATATATATATGATGCTCAAAAATCTCAGAAGATCTTATGTATGTTAATATTACAAATAATGTAATCGTAAAATTTCGTACAATTCCAACAATTTTTTGTTAAAATAAGGCACTTTCCAGGTCTCCATATTAATTTTAATGCAGTCGATTAGCAGCATTGTAGTGCAGAAGGTTATAAGATTTATCAAATTGTAATGCGATATTAAGGCAAAAATTACTGCAATCAGTATGCCATTCCTAAATCTATTATAAATTGAAAATGAGTTTTGAATATTTGTTTAGACAGGTCCAGCCTATCTTGTCTTTTCCACATCATTCTGTTAGATTATTCCTACTTTATCTATAGTCAAAAGTTATCTTAATGATGTGAGATAAGGTTGACACGTCATTCTTTGAACAGGCTGATAAATTCTTTTTTGAACTGAACCAGCAATTGATCCATTGTGAATCGTATTCGAAGATTCAGATTCTCCAAGATCGGTTGTTCCGACATAGTGCGATCCTCGAGAATCGTTTTGTATTTCACTTGAAATATTCTGTCCATTTATTTCGTTCCTTTTACGAAACTTGGTGGAATATTTGTAAAAATCAGACATTTCAAAAGGTTTTGTAACTTCTCTGTATGGTTGATATTTTCCAGCTTGTACAATTGTACAATTCTGAGAAGATCCTAACATAATTGTTTCTTCATTTGTTTCTTGAGGTGATTTCGATTCGGCTGGAATTTCAAGTATCTTTTTTCGTATCGGCTCGTAACGAGATGATAATGGTTGTAAATGTTGATCAGTTTCAATCGTTAGTATATCACTTTTACGATGATTTACAGAAGGAATGTAATTATTTTTCCCATCTTCGCCATTACTATTAGTGGATGATTTAGAGCACACAGGAAGAGTAGACTGATAGTGGATATTTTTATGGGAAGATATTAAATTAACATCTGGTCCTGGACTTGTACCTGAATCCAAAGAGGTTTCATACCATTCTTTTTCTCTTCCTTTTCTACTAATATTATCCGTTGTATCCTTACCATCGTGCAGTTCATGTAAATGATTCGAATGCCATTTTTCGACGCTTCCTAAAGATTGCGTACGTAGTAACATTTTATTGTTAGTTGACGGTTGTTCAGATAATGGAAGTAAATGAACAGAAGTATTTTGATGAGACGCAACGTAAGAAGGACTCTTATTGCAACCTACGGATACTGTGCGATATCGTGGTTGTATGTCGGTTCCAATACTACTCGTATGTTGGACGGCATTGCGTTTCCTTCGATCTAAACTACCAAATCTATCCGAAGCAAGTTGATCATCTGTGCACCAAACAATTTCGTCTTCATATCGCATCCAATAGCCTGATGGTAATTGTGACTCGCTTGGTGAATCTGTATATCGCAAATTTTTATTTGTACTGCTGTCGCGGTCTCGTCTTAGTACGGGTTGTGGTTGTGAATTTTTATGATATATTGGAAACTCGGGTATATGCGTATAATGTAATGTACGAAAGTCTCTTTCGTAATATTCCTGTCCAGATCTTCGCTGGACGTCATTATCTAAATGCTTATAGTCAGAATATTGTTGATGATTATGCATTTGTTCTGGTTGAAATTGGCGGTATCTTATTTGTCGTTCGTCTTCGGCATATGCATTTGGCAGTGGTCGGTACATTCGTTCACTATCTTGATAGTGATTTTGATTACGCGAGCTACCACTACCGTGAGAATACGTTCGCGTGCGACATTGATCGGATAATATATAAACATTTTGATTATCGTTATGATCATGTTCTATTATTTTAATACCTTGTCGCTGATCAGAAATTGTAGGGCAATAAGTACCAATGTGATTGTGATTACAAGTGCTAGGAATTGACTGATCATCATATCCATGATTAGGATAAGTGCTACACTTCTCTTCTGATCCTAACGGACTTAAGCTTATACCACCTTCTTGAAGCAATCCTCTTGTAGTTTTCGAATTTACATCATTTACTATGAAAAAGTATATTTAAAACAAAGTTAAGTAAGTTTAATCGTTTTCATATCAGAATAAAAAGTTACTGTACCTGTGCCATCTAATGGTGGTCGAGGTTTTTTTGTTCTATGCTTTACGTTTGCATGTAAATGTGGTTGGGCATTACAAATACTAGGATGTTGGAATTGTGTTGGAGTTGAATGATGAGTTTTATTACGACTTTGTCTTAGGAAATTTAAACGTGCTTCTAATTCTTGTAGCCTGCGTTGGCTTTGTTGGTAAACAAGTCTATGTTTACGGCGTACTGCTTTGCTTTCTGTAGGATCATTTACAATTCCTAAAGCAGCTTCTACTATACCAATTTGAACTTGTCGTTCTAATTCTAAAGCAGATTCCTCCTGCAAAGAAAACACAATAAATCACTTGAGTTCTACTTTGAAATCTTGAACTTAATGAACTAATCTCTTAAAATTTCTTAAAAACATACAACTTCATTTGTTTTCAATTTATTAATTAAATTTTGTGGATATGTAAATGCTGTTCCAACTCTTTTACGGAATGCTGGTGGACTCTCTCCTGGTTCTAATGGAATTTCTGGTGGCAAAACACCAGTTAATTCTGCTTCCTCTACACATAGATTTTTAAGTTCATTATTTTTTTGAGCTAACTTCTCTTGCAATGCTTCCCTACGTTGACGAAGCCATTGTAATCTTGTGGATAATGAATCTTCTGCCAAAGATCCAGGTGTGCTTTCGTTCCCTGCCATCACTTTGAATAAAAATTCAGTTATAATTTGCGAACATAATTCACCCTCTTATTAAATAATGCAACAAAGTCATTTATAATAATTCTATTTCATATTGCTTACCCATATTATTAGCAAAATATATTGATATTTTCTACTACAGGTATTTTATTTGGAATGTTTATATAATTGAGTTGCATGAGATGCGACAGAAAATATCAATGTTGACACATTTAATGAGTCATGTATGTTGTAACATATGACCTTTCCTTTGTTTGCATTACTTGGAAAATTTTTCTTTGAAAATCTAATTTTCATCATCTCTAAACTGCCTTACGTTATAAGTTCTATAAAACACAATAATAATAACTAGCAACAGTAGGTTAGCTATTAATCAAGATTACATATTTGTACTATTACGTCATAATAACTAATCCTGAAGCTTGTTTTATTGATATTTATAGAACATCCTATAATAAATAAAAATATTTCCACTAATTGAACACAAAAGCATATATCTTTTACTATGGGAACGAAAAATATGATCGAAGAAATCGACGCTTATTGCCTCTATATAGTTGCCATCTTTTATACTCTATATCGTTTACAATCTACATAGTGATCTGGTGTAGTTGAATTTTATTTTCAGTTATACAAATTTTCGTAAATATTTATTATAATTCATATGAACTTGTTTTTTGACTGCATTGTTTTTGTCACTTTAAAATAATAGTTCCAATTATATCTAGCGGCGTTATTGGAATTGCACTAATTAAACCAAATTAAACACATTTGTTTGATTGGAATTCATTTTCACTCATTAATAATATTTGACGTTTACTAGTTTTCAGAATTTACATTAAATTTGTACAAAATTGAGTTACAGAATAACTCGATAAATTCTAAAGTTAAGTAAGTAGCAAGTACAATGCGTTCATTAAAAAGTTTAAATTAAAAACTTTCGGTTGATTTGTCAGTAAAAGCTCTTGATCAATTAGGTGTAGGCTTAACATGGTCAACAGTTTAAAACCTGAATGCTCATTTACATCATGGCACCCTCTATTTTCTAAAGATTCTTTGAGAGCTACAATTATTCATATTCCTGATGAAGTACTTAAGTACTTGGAACACGATGCATTTGTTTTACCTGTTGAGGCAACAGATTCCACATTGCAGAATACAGAGTGGATGGATGGATCTCCAGTAGTAAACGATGAGGTAGGTTTAAAATGTGTACATAAAAAAAAGCAATTAGAAATTATTTTGTTTCAGCATTCACTCGAGGCTCAACCAACATTTCCACAATTCAGTCAACAAATTCAAGATGTCATAGACGAATATGGTGCAGTTTTCATAAAAAGTAATTGGAGTTCACCTCTGGTATGTAAAAATTTTGGCTTCTACTGGAAAATATTTAATTTAACTGGAAAATATTTTCAGGATGCGACCTGGGTTGCACCAACTAAAACTCTGAAATGCAAGACATTGGAAGAAGTATACTTATTACTAAAAAGTTCAGATAGAATTGCCAAAGATTTGAATAATACAAAAAATTATATAAATCATGAAACTCCTATAAAATCTTCTCTTATCTTAAAGCAATGGAAGGATATTAATCCTTGTACAGAATTTCGGTGCTTTGTAATACAAAATGAACTTATAGGTAACAAATTTAAATTTAGCATATTTATGTTTTATGTTACATAATTATATATTTATCAAAGATTATTGCTTTAATTTCTCTCAGCAATTAGTCAACGGGATATATCACAATATCATAGTTACAATGAATCGGAAAAATATAATATTCAGACAGATATAAAAAGCTTATTTATGGAACGTATTAAAAACAGGTTTCCACTGAATAATTGTGAGTATTTGTGGAATATTTTTGCTAAATTAAAGTCTACTTCTTAATCCTAATATCTAAAGTCTATATCTTTTAATATGTAATATACTGTAATATAGATTCATTTGATGTTATACGGCATAAAAAAGAGAAAGTAAAAATAGTTGACTTTGGCCCTTTGGATGAATCTGTTACCAAAGGAACTCTTTTTACATATGAAGAATTACAGAATCTAGAAGAAAGTATTCCAGAATTTAGGTTTATCGGTGAGGAAATTGGTATTCAACCGAAAGCTCCAAATCATTTTTGTATTCCACAGGAAATAAATGAATTTTTTCAATCTAACGAAAGTTCTACGTTGCTAGATATTATTCGGCGAGTAAGTATATGATTTCTCAAATTAGTAGTAACATATATACGAAGCAGTTATATTTAAAAAGATATATATATATATATATTAACTCAATATCTTTTACTTAAGGAGGTGGAAAGTCAAAGGAAAGAATACGAAAGCGCAAATTCCAATAGTTTAGAGCATGATTGATGTGTTTGAAAAAAGGAAAACGAAAAAGCTAATAACAAATGAATAATTGTACACTTAAAAACATTTTTAAATACAGAACTTTCACTTTTATTCTGCCAGACCCTCTTCTATCATTACATTACATAAAACGATTAAAGGCTATCCTACCGCTTAAAAGAATTATCGTAATATTGCAATATTTTTCGAGCCATCGGCCTTACCGAGCGACGTCCTTTATATAGAAAATATGTCTTGTTTATGTACAATATGCAATCCTTAATACTTCGATTTGAAAAAGGATTCTCGATATATGTACCTCCGGACAAGTTAATACGCTGTACAGTCATATCCACGGAGTATTTTTCGTTCTTTTCTCATTATTACCTGACAAAAGTCAACAAGTTCGAGCAATTATATTGATTGATCCTTACTCATTTTTTTCTGATTTTACATTTCTTGATACATTTGAACATGAAAAATATTTGATGGTAACTTTTAGCAACTGTAAATGTAATTAACTCCTTTTTTTGTTCTTTATTTTTAATGTTTCATCTATGTGCGATGTTCTTCAGGATTGTTATCATTTAGATATTCAGATATTTAATTGTTGGTAATTCGATATAATTTTTGTTTACTTTACATTTATTATTTTGCAACTATTAAAAGGAAGAAAAGAAAAAAATAAATTTGAAGAGAAATTTGATTGCCAATATTAACAGTTTAGTTAAATAAATCTAAAATATATCAAAAATAGAATTTTAATAGATGTATATAATATATACGTAGAATCAATTCAAATTTTAATTTGTAAGGGTTCGTATTCATTAGTATAGTCATAATTTGGTTGTCCGTTCAGACGTATATGACGACTATTCAAGTGTTTCGATATTTATCATCATTCAATATTTATAAATTTAATAATTTACTCTTTCACCTCTTTACGACCAGACTCTCGATCATACGTAATTCAATCACCTTTAAAAACAAGAAACATTGCTATGACCAATCTCGTCCATAAAACATTAATGACTTAGTAGTATCAGTGTCGCAAAGAGATGTGCCAGTAATATGAAAATAAATTTTCTGTTTTAACAAATTAAGCGAACAGCAAAATCAGAAGTACCTACAAAATACTGCATGAGATCACGTAATTTTCTATAAAGACCTTTCAGTTTCAGTTTCAATTGTTAGCGTTGTAGTGCACCGCTGCTTTTTTGTACGCGTTTATTACAGTAGAACGATCTTAAAAATATAAATTCAATATTTTCAGTCCGAAACATGCGTTTGTCAAAATGTGTGAAAATAACGAGGCCTTTAGCATTTATCGAAGTCACAAAGGAATAATATGTATCGCATGGAAAGAACTACGAAGATTGCAAGTTAATGCATGATTTTGTTCACTTAACGCTAGTCAAATATTTACATATAAATGCTGGTGCAAGTGTATTCACATGTAAATATCGATTCTACGTTAAATATAATGATGCGTTAGATCGAACCGTAGCCTTCACCGAACAAACTTTTTCCGACTGGTCGTGTATCTCGAAAATATGTATTATTAATGTTTTATATAATTACAGTACATATGTATAATGGTAATGTCTAGAAAAGAAATGTTCCCTTCATTCGTGCTTTTCCTTTACTGCATTCTTTTAAACGTATATACAGAGAAGCCGATCTTACACGTTTCTCTTTCTTTTGTTCTCCTTCTTTTTTCTTTTTTTTTTTTTTTTACTTTATATTTCGGACATGACTGTACTGGTGTCTATTACTTTTCTTTTTTCGTTTTTTTTCTGATTTTTCTCTTTTTTTTTTAACAACTTCGTCCTCGGTTTATCTGGCTTCCCGTCCCTCATCGGTTTCGTTCGTCGTTTTCTAATTACTTAATCTCTTGATTTTCAACTGATTTGTGCTAAACGACAATACGTATTTTAATCAATGTACGTTTTGCAGTGCACGGCCGTTTCGTTTATACGTATTCTCTCTGCCTCTCTCCCTTTTTCGCTCTTTCGCTCGCTTCTCCACTTCCACTCTCTAGAATTATCTGTTACTTATTTATTTTTTCCTTATTTTTTTTTTTTTATAATGCTTCTTCTCTTTTCCCTACATTATTTTCTCACGTTGCTGTTTACAGATATCAAAGTGACGCGGCAAACATCGTCCTTTCGAATACTGGTAGTAAGGGGTGGTTCGAGTGAGAAAAAACAGTAGTCTTAATAAACGTACGATACAAAAACTCTTAAGTTAATCACTTAACGGCCAGTGTAAAGCGGTTTTGTTTCTTTCTACATTTAGTTTCTTCTCTCCTGTCTTTTTACTATATCTCTCCATTCTTCCTTCTTGTTCGTTTGCTTTTTTGTCCTTCTTTCTTCTTTTTTTCTTTTTTTTTTTTTAAGTACCTGAAAAGCTCTCGGCTCTGGAAAACTTTGCTTATCCTTAAGTGTTTCTTCTAGTTTTTCGTTTTTTTTTCTTTATTTAAGTCCATTCATGAGTTCTTTTTACGAAGACTACAGTTACCCCTCTATTATAAATGCGATTGGTACGACTAAAGGTGGCGAAAAAGGCCAGGCTATCACTGACAATCGTATTTTCTTCCTCGTTTTTTCTCTTCCATTCATTCACTCATACGTACATGCACATTCATTCTGTCTGTTTCTCGCTTGTTTTGCTTTAACGTATAAGCTACATGTAATGTGTTCTTCTTCCATCCCATCAAAAAATACGTATTATTTTGGTGTGACGTTTTTCCAAAATTTACACTTACTCACAAAGATGCATCTTCTCAACGTCTCCATCCGTTCGTGTCTATTTGTTGCCCGTACGTCCGATTCTTTCCGTAATTTCATTTCCATCCCTTTCCTTCGTGTCTTTCCTTTTCTTACATCGCTTTAGCTTTACAGGAAGATAAGAGCTTACGTTTAGACGATAACATTAACTTGACATTTTTTTTCCTTGGCTCGCCCCGCTGAAAACTCGTCGGATCACGCTGAAATTTGTTGTGGGATTATTCGTTGAACGATTGAAAAGGGATTCGGAAAGTATGAAATGTACATTATTTACAAGAAGGTGTTGGGCGATTAAAATGGAATAAGATAGACAACTAAACTCAGAGAAGCGGTTGAATTCATAGATGAAACATATCGTTAATGGCTAAGATATCGGGTTTTAGACCAGGATTTTGTACGCGTTCTGTTATTGCTAATGATACGACATTGTTTAAACATAAATTATTTTCCGATAAAAATTTAAATGTTCGCAGCAGCAATTACAGATTGTCTATATTACCCCCACCTCCACCTCCACCCACTTATTCATGCGATTCAAAGTGAAAGATATTATTTAAAATCGTTCAAGTTACAGCGGGCGAAGTGTATAGAAATTGCTTAAAAACATGATGAGAATTATGAAAAATGATCGACGCGTGCACGAGGTAGAGTTTTACTAATCGTTGACAGAATGGAAAAACGAAGAAGATACTTTATCTTACGATCGAAGCAACTAATGTAACAATTTACATGAGATTATAAGAAAGATAATAAATTTAATATGCTTATATCTCGTACTTCATTTCTCTCTCATTTTATCTTTTTCTTTCTCCTTTAAGGTTATTTCTGTTTATCGTTTATTTTCTTCCATCTTTTGCTTCTAAACGGAATCACTTTGGTTCGTATCACGAAAGGAGACTATTCACAGGAACATTACTTTTCAACATCCTTAACTCTTAGTTTTTTGCGCCAGAGATAATACATTAAACGCCTCGATTAACGAGTTTTATTAGCCTTTAACGCGGACAAACCTCCAATCACACTATGAGGAAGGCGCGAAAGAAACGTACGGAAATTAATCAGTGTTTCGTAGCTTAATTACACAACCTTTACAAGTGTTATCTTTGTTTATAGTTTTATAATATGTTGCAGGCATTCACGCGTCACGACAGCACACCGAAAGATGATATAAACTTGTCATTCTGAAACAAGGTGAAGCGATTTTGTACTAAAGTGCAGCGATATAATACTATACTTTTAATGAATTATCTACGTAATGTACAGTGTTTTGGGTACTTTTTACATGCACCGTGACAAGGTATGGTCGGCCTGTACGACACACATGGTTACTCTCCTTAGTTATATATATTTTCTCGTCTCTTTTCTCTATCATCTCTCCTTCTCGATATCTTTTCTTTTAAATACGTTCACCTTTATTTGGTTTTTTTTTTTACTATTATTCATCCATTTAACCATTTCGCTACTATTCCCTTGCATGAAGGTATGACACTACAATTTACAAGAATCATCTCGATTATAAAGTGAAGGTTCTAAGTTATCGAGAAGCATTACGCGGAAAGGCAAAAAGTTCAAAATGCATGTTTTACTACATTAATTTACCGAGATCTATAGAATAATTCGTCTATTCAGTCTGACCACACCATGTAGAAGAACGTGGAATAGTATCGTCATGATAGATACAGTAGACAGAGTTATAAATTCAGGCTTTTAATTATAAATTCTTTAGTCTGCGAGGGATCTATCGACAGTCGGATACGCTTATTTCTCTCTCTCTCTCTCTCTCTCACTCTCTCTCTTCTTACTCGTGTTTTCCTTCGCTATTTTTTCATTTATGCTTTTCTTTCTCGCGCTCACACTATTTCGCTCATTCTCACTTTCTCGAGCACGCCTACTTCCCGCCACAAATTTCTTTATCTTTTGACTAGATTGCGTCTCTAATATCCTTAACGATTTACTTTAAGTCTGCCATTCATTATAATTTGCATCTTACATCTAGTTATCATAATAACATCTAGTGGTAAGAGGATGCCCTATACCTCGAGAATCGCTAATAAACTGTTCGCTTGTTATCTCTCTCTCTCTCCCTCTTTCGCTCTTTCTATTTATTATCTCCTTCCTTTGCTCTCTCATAGATGGAACGGGATTAGTGTTTACGCTGTATCGAGAACTGACGCACTCCGAATTATCGGTGTGTGATAAAAGTTCGTCTCTAACAACTCCCGTATTCGCTAATATATTATGTACAAGTTTGTAGTTTGTGTATCTCATCATCCAATCCGAGCGAATTACATACGCGACTTGGTTTCCCTTCGATGCGCTTTCCGGCTGTCAGTTATAGGTTTTGTGTCGTTCTCGTAACGAGAAGTACGAGTACGACGCCCGTACATTTGGAAGCTCCTTTGTCACTGGACACGTGTCGCCAGGCATGAGCATACACCATTAGGTTTGAACACGCGATGCTCCGTCGAGCGTTCGAACGCTAGGACTACCTTTTCTTTCCAGCCTGTTTCGAGGGCAGTCGCTTCTTTAATTTCGAATGTTCGGGCTTGACCGATTTCTTTTTGGGTCTTTCCGGCGATCCGTTGCAACAGGCACATCCCTTTTTAACGTGTCCACGTAAACTCGATCGTCTAGCTCGACAGTCCGGCTCGACCAAAGCGATATTGCTCGCTTCGTCGTCCGAGGGCTCAGAGGTCTTATCACTGGAAACCGTGACCGAATCTTGAATCGACTCGTTCACCTTGGTACGCTTCGACAGACTACTTTTATGATCCGCTCTATTCAATACTACTCTTGAATTCACCTGTAACTTATCCTTTTTTTTTAGATAATTGCAGCGTCGCTCGTTCGACAGAGATTTCAGACTTTGTACACTATCCTCGAGTCCGTTGCTCAGAGCGTTGTCTTCTGGTTGGCTGCTGATCGATTCGCTTATACTAGAATCCTCTTCGTCGCTGCTCGATCTCATTCTCTCGGACATTGGACTCTCCCAAGAAAGGTAATCCATTCTCGTCACCTTCGACGGAATTCGCTTCTTATTGGTATAGGTATACTTGTGCGTCGACAGCATGGGACCAGCGATCGGCGAGAGTGGTGAAGGTATCGTGACATCGGCGGTGTTACCGCTCAGCAAGGTTAAACTTTCGTCCCCCGAGCTTGCTGCCGAGGTATTATTTACATTGATGCTTGGGGGTAGCGATTCCGAATCCAAGTCGATATCCAATTTCATGTTTGATGGAATGCTCGATACGCTACTAGGCGAACCTTCCTTCGAACCATTTCTAGACATCATTTTTGTCCGACCCGTATCCTTCAACGAATCGTTCTCCAACGACCCCAGATTCGTCGGTGATAATCTCGAAATATCAGAATTACTATTCGACGCTTCGTCCTGACTTAAATTATCCAAGGCTAGCCGCAAGTGCTTCGACGGATTTTCTAAATGTAGATCGTCTATCTTGTCTCTTTTCAGTTTCTTCAAAGAATCTTTCGCGGATCTGGTTCGCTGGCTGCTACTTTTTCTACGTTCGTTCAGCTTAAAATCGGCAACGGGACTGGCGTCTCTGCTACCGCTTGACGAATCTAACGAACGAAAGTAGGAACCACCGTAAGATTTCATACCCAGCGGCTGACTGCAGGATGCGTCCTGAGAAGAATGATCGAAAGACGGCGAATGATTCGTATCGAACAACAAATCTGCCTCTGGGAACAAGTCACTGGTGCTCGGTTCATCCACGCCCAAGTCTTCGCACTCCTCCGATAAACTTTTCTGTAGCTTCATCTCGCGTTCTATTGCGGCTGCTTTCCTCTCCATCTTCTGTTGTAACAATTCTCGATCTAATCTAGGATTTAACGGCGTTTTCATCATGTTGCTCTTATTCGAGTATTGCTGGAATGGTTCTAACGTATGATTCATAAAGTACTTTTTCGTGTTCGTTTGATAGATCTGTCCACTCGCCATCTCGATACCTTGACCTTTATTGATAATTTGCAGAACGCTTTGAACGTTCTCTGAATTATCTGAGTATCTTGAATTCAAAGGTTCGATATTTAAAGAATTCGCAGACGTAGGAACGTATCGCCAAGGTGTATCGGGCGACACTTTACCCTCTGGTTCCCAAGCTTCTTGCAATCGCGCATTTCCATATAGTAAGCCGTTTCCAATCTTGCACGATACCTCGATACCATCGGCAGACTGCTGAACAGCAGATTCTTGACTATCCGAACTACTTGGTCCACCAGTTACCAGGAACTGCGTCGCGTGGTCGATTCCACCAGACTGTTTACTCGCAACCGTTATCGTGGACATAGAGTCTGCGAACAGATACGTAGGCACGTTATTTAAGCTCTTCTTACTTACTACACTGTATAAATCCTGTATGCCTCTTCTTACATCGTTACCTCATTACACTTTTACAGGGAATCAGTTTCAGTCGACCAATCTCATGCTATTAAAATCTCTTTTTAAATGCGTATTTTTCTACTCTTTTTGTAACGTTTAGACGCAGTAAAAATGCAACAACGTATTCTATTTTTAACGATAAATTGATAAATTTATGCAAAAGAGGCATAACGCAACATCACATACAGTGGCTACAAACCATATTTATACGTATCATTATTTTCCAATGAAGCGCTTCTTTATTAGATTCTATGTTTCATTTTTATGATGTCAAATTTTTGTAATCACACGCAAGTATTGAGTGTTAAGTCTGTTAAGTAATCTGATCGGTTAATGTACGAATGTAACTATAAACGTAGTGGTATACAAATAATTTTCGTAGCCACTATGAATGAACGTTGTAAATGAACATAGAGATACACTGGCCTGTTGAATTTACGTAGCAATCTAATACTTAAGAAGATTACCAAAGAAATCGACGAATCTTTTCACGATACTGTAATACCATTGGAATTCTTACATCAAACATGTATATGATGTCTGGCGGAAGCGTTTTAAATATCACTTGAGCGGTAAAGTTTGTAAAGATTAGAAAATTTGTCCAATTATCGTACCAATTTTGGAAAGAGACACTAACCAATCTTTTCGTTACTCTGTAATGGCGTGGCATTGCTCGAACAAACGACAGAGTTGGAAGTGATCAAGGTTTTCGGAACGTTCTCCGACATACCCATTGCGTCGTCGATTTTTCTCTTGACCGTCTTCGGGGAGATGATCTTGGCACCAGGGATTATTTCCGCCGATATTTCCTTCATATCCTTTTGTTGTTGTTGCTGCTGCTGATGTTGTTGAGCGTCGTTCAACAAGGAAACATCGGATTGAGTGGCAAAAGCGAGAGCAATCGTTGCACTTGTTTGAATGGAGACAGGTTTGTCGTTATGCATTTGACTTTCTTGCGGTGATTTCTTTTCTGGGCTATGGGCGATCGTAGCTGTTGGTGTTATACACACCACGTTGTCAGACTTAAGCCCCGGCGTCGTCAGTTTATGTATAGAGGAGTTGAACAGTCTGGCGCCTTGAAGAGTTAAATTAGGATTGCTGGTGATCACGCCGCATATCGGTTGATTTTCTGACGGCTCGTTCAAGTTACGCTGTATCAGACCGATCGTAGAATTGCTCTTGTTCACGACGATCGTGTTCGTCGCGGATTCAACGGTAACTCCTGCAGCCACCGTGTCGGATTTTGTCATAGTCAAGTCACCGATGATGTTACTCTTCTCTGTACTTACGTCGCTCGTAAATTGAGCATGATTTCCACTATGAGGAATGACCACCGACGCACCCTGAACGTTTTGCGTCGTGGTCAGAGTCTGATTGCCTGACAGAGTCTGCAGCGTTGGTATTTT
This sequence comes from Bombus impatiens, assembly GCF_000188095.3. Taxonomy (NCBI): domain Eukaryota; kingdom Metazoa; phylum Arthropoda; class Insecta; order Hymenoptera; family Apidae; genus Bombus; species Bombus impatiens. The sequence continues at coordinate 405,540 of NT_177531.1, forward strand.
AACTTGTTTGACTTGCCCCGGTTGCGAAATTATTTTTCCTGCTTGATTCAGAAAGGATTGAAGCACGAGAGTATTCGATACACCGGTGTTTCCAGTAGCTCGTACGGTTGCGGGCACCGTTGCAAGAAGCTTCGATCCGCTGGATACTATCGTGAATTGTTGACCTTTCACTAGATTCATCGGTAATATGTAATTAGGTCCAGGGACCAAGACAGCTGTGCTTCCCATTTTTCCCGTTACCGAAGCTAGAGCTTCGCTGACGCTCACGGAACCAGTCTGCACAGCTTCCTGAACGATCACCGCCCTCGACTGCCCGGAACCAGGTTCCGCGAAAATCAGATTTCGTCTTTTAACGTTTAATTCCACACTGTCGTTCGAATCGTTCGTCAGGTTCCTAATTTCGGCAGTTGCGTCCGTCGCGCTTCCAACGTTACTGGACGGTTCCTCCGGAGCGGAGAAACCAGCAGGACTGTCTTGCACGTGAACAACGCCGCTCGAAGAATCCTCGCTGCCCATTGTTCTTCCGAGATCGTCTGTACTCGGGCTGAGTTCCGAACTCTGTTGACCACCAGGTTTCGTTTTGCTCGCACTCGACTTTTTCCTCTTCGAAGATTGACTTGGATTCGTTGGTGGATTTGATCTTCTCCTCGGGGCGGGTTTATTGTTTAGATCAGGAGAATTTCGTAATTGCTCCGCATACTCGTCTAATATAGCGTAGATTCTTTGAGCGGTCTGTTCGTCTTCCTGTGGCTTTTGTTGCGGCTTCGGTATTGGTGAAGCCTTCGACGTGTTCGTCGCGCTGGTTTTCACCGTCTTGGGCGCCGTTTTTTTCACCGTTTTCGACGAAGGTGGAGTTGGAGGCGTTTTTCCAGCGGATGGTGCAGGCGTCGGAGCCGGGGTAACGCACGGGCTGGAAGAACTTTGCGAAGTGACACTGAGAGCGGGCGAAGCGGCCGGTTGACAGTAGCTGGTCACAACAACGACCGGAGTCGAATTTGGGGTTTTCGTGGCAACGGAACCTGCGCTTTGATTTATGTAAGTTAGAGAAACTTTCTGAGAGAAAACGTCCTGTTGAAAATTTACTGTGTTGCCGTTGCTCGCAAAATCGTTGTTGGTGGTTTGCTGCGTCGGCATCAAAAGCTGTTGAGTGAGAGCGCTCACAGAAACTTGCTGTGGTTTGGTAGCTTGCGTTTGTTGCGTAGTGGTTTGCGTTTGTACGGTGGTAGTGGCCGCGGTGGATATCGTTTGATGAGACTGTGGTTGAATCGTACTCCTCTCTTTCACTTGCTCCAGGACGCTTTCGAATTCTCTCAATTGTTCCAAAGTGGTTGAGCTGACTTGATTCGGTACCTCTATAGGAGAACCAAGCAAACTGTCTGTCCTAACTGTTGGTTGTTGTTGCTGTGGTGGTGGTTGTTGCTGTTGTTGCTGCTGCTGCTGCTGCTGTTGTTGTTGTTGCTGCTGCTGTTGTAATCTTGGCGTGGTCAAAACTGCTTGAATAGCTCCGGTAATGTTTGGTTGCCTCAAAGGAGCACGAATGATGTTCAACTTGACCACCGGTGTTCTTCCAGGTGGTATCGAATTTGAATGCGATATAGTCGGTATAATGTTCAGTTGACTCGGATTTGTGGTGGATATAGTAACAGGAATTTTGTGCGTGTATATCACACCCGGCGAAGCATTCTGAACGCTTTGTACTAGCTGCGTCAACGTTTGATTCGTATTCGGACTAGACGCTACGTTCGCGTTATTTCCAGAGCTTTGGACGATATTCAAGATTTGCCTGCTAGTGGATAATTGTAACGTGTTTGGAATGTTTGTAATGGACTGTACGTTTATACCTGTAGACGCGTTCGTTTGTTGTGCATTAGGTACGGATGTTTGTACTGCTTTCGATAGGTTTGCCGTTTTCTGCGGGGACGCCGTCTGTACGTGCGTTTCCGATGAGGCGCCGGTTACGCCGCCCGTCGACGTGTCCGTGGAAAGCGTATATATAGTTTTGCCGAAAGCTTGCTGAAATTTGGGCAAACCGGTGTTTTGTCCAGACTGCGCCGTCACTTTCGCAGACGTTAATCTCTCGTACGTACTCCTGTTCGCGTTTGCGTTTTCGGCTCTTTGGTTTTGCCGCGAAAAATTACCAACGTTTCCGTCGTCGATATTCTGCAGATTGAGGACATTCCTCTGATTAGACACTACGTTCGGATTTACAGAGGCCAACTGGTATGTACCGTCTGGTTTACAAACGATTTGTAGCTGCTCCGATGCGATGGTCGTCGTGGCGACTACCGTGCTCGTCGTCGTGGTAGTTGTGACCGTGGAACAAGGAGATGGAGATTTCTTGGGCGACTGACTCTGTTGATTTCGCCGAATTGGCACTGTTCTAGGACTCGAGTCGGGCTCGAGTTGACCGGAAACGTTCGTGGTCGTAGAAGAGGTTGGTGAACTATCGGGTAGTTGATTCGTTTCTTCACCGACATCGGGGAGAATCGACGATCTCGGAGGAGGGGTTTGACCAGCCGGACTCATGCCAACGCCACTATCGTGCCCCCCGGAAGAGGGTGTACCAGGTAATTGAATATTTCCAGCCACGCTCGGAGTTCTATTTGGCCGCGGGGGAGTATTTCCGCTGTTGATAGAGCCCGAATTCGGACTCTGTGGAATGTTTCTTGAAAGTTGTACGACGTTTACGGTGGGTCGCATTCTTGGCGGTACCATCATATCCAATGAATTTAGACCCGGCACATTTTTTGCCAAGATATCCGAATCCCTGACAACCTTCGCAAGAATATCAAACTTTCTTTTGCCCAAATTCGATTTAGAATTTAAGTCCCGTCCACCGGCAGAGGATAAGTCCGTTTTACCAGTGATGGCTGCTCCATTTCCTTTTTGTTTCTGATACGGGGATAATGCGTTTTTGTTCGGAGAGAACGGCATATTCTTCTGAATGTTCATCAGTTCGCTCGTAATATCGCCGCTACTCAATCGTTGCTGCTTTTTCGATCGTATCAATCTGTTGTCGATCTCGTCCGCTCTGGTTAATACAATCTTCGGGTTCAGGTTGAGCGTGCTGAGCATCGGAGCAAATTTCGTTATACTGTTTGTATTATTCTCTAAGTTATTATTGTCTTTACTCTTATTTAGAAGATTCTTGTGCAGTATCTGAGAAATCCTTGCAGATTTCTTCGAATTTTGCGGCCTGAACATCCTCAAAGATTTAAGTACCGCTGGGTCGCTCCTTCTCTCTGTAAGTATTAATGGCGCGGTTGCTGTGTATGTCGAACCTTTTATTGTTTCACGTTTGCTTTCATCCATATCGGCAGAAAATAAAGTTATAATATCGTTGCCACTTACGTCGGAACCGCTCGCGTCTTCGTTCGTGTTTGTATGTCGAACGTTTTCATTAACAAGCATATGAAAATGCGATACAGAATCAACAGTTAATTTTGAAGCTTTTGAACGTTTCTTATTCGACTCCTTATTGGACGATTTATTCGACTTTTTCTTTACTTCCAATCGGCATCCATCGCTGCCAAAGCTGTCCGTTTGGCTGTCTTGCGTATTACTATCGGTATCAGAGATCGAACTGATCCTATTCCTAAAATGTTTCGGTTTACGTTCCGTGCTGTCATAGTCGCTTTCGGAAGATTCTAATCTATGAATTTTTCTCTGTCTCCCTGTTCTCTTCACTTGTAATACACTTCCGCTATCCGAATCGGTAGTGGTAGCGTCATCGAGGCTTCTTCTCGTCGACGACCTCTTGAAGTTACCAGCAGGCTGGAAGCTACCAAACTGTTCCGAGCCATCCGAAGGTAAATCCACCCATTGTTCGTATCCCTTTTCAATTCCAAAAAAGATATCCTTGGTATCATCTTCCGAGGGCCAATCTTTAAACTGCGAATAATCGATATTGAGGTATTTCAGCTCCTTGTTGGTATTTCTCATTTCCTCGGCATTCTCCAAGTATCTCTCGCACAGACTTTTCAGCTCCTTCCAATCCAAAACCCAGCTAAGCATGTGGTAACGAGGACTGCTCAAAACCACGGCCAAGTCGTCGCAAAGCTGTGGCGACAGACCGAGTTTTTCCGCGTCTAGCACTTGATTTGGCACGGATTTTTCGTCGTAATTCGCAGAACCCGTGACAGCGTCGCCTTTGATCAGAATTAAAGCATCGAGCGTTCTTTCCACGTTTCTAGAGTTCGTATTGTTTGATTCTGGAGTCTTGCTTCTCGAGATATCGTTCCCGATAAACTCTCCGCAATTGAAGCAAAGCTCTCCGAGTGGACCATTGGATAACGAATCCCTCTTTGGATGCAAAGGACACCTGTCGCTTGCCGAGTTCGTCGTATCTCCCTTTTTCAGAGTTAAAAGGCTCTTTAATAGTTGATCCGTTCGCTCAAAGTTCTTGGTTACTTGTCCATTTTGGAAGTCGATATTCTTTTTCGTTGGTGTTGTTATACCCGCGATCGAACTGGACAACGACGGCGACACTGGGAATAACGAAGAGTTGCATAAAGACGAAGACGAATCCGTATTCGCCACTTTTGTTCCGTTCTTTTCTCCGGTATTGCTATCGATCTTTTTTAATCCTATGTTAGAATGATTATTCTCAAGGATGTGGTTTAGTTTCTCGCTACTGGCGACGTTATCACCGGAGGTTCCATCCTCTTTCGTTTTTCCGCACGCAACAGCGATTTCCTTGATCCTATCGTAACAAGCCCTGGTAGGATGCAGAGAAAACGCTGTCAACACGCACTCTCGGGCAATACCGATATTGCTACCAACGACATCGGCTAACTTGAGGAATTGCGTGCTCAAACGCTTCGCAGTCTCGCGAACCTTCTCCGTATCGGATTTTGCTTTTTGACTCTCCAATTCGTTCATATCCGTGGTCAACGCCCTGATATACAATTCGATTACCACGGGCTTTATGCTATCGCCAAACTGTAATTAAAAGAAAAACAAACGAAAAGGGTTTTCAATTGTTTCTCGAGCATTGTCGGAATTAAATAATTTGGAGAATGAAATCGCAACGATAACAAGAACCTAGATATACTCACATGCTTAACAAGTACCGCGCAAAAGATATAAATGTGCTGAGCACTCTCAGCGGGTTCGATTAATTTCCTTATCATCCCCGGCAACGTAGGTACTACGTCTTTTAATTTCGAATGCAACAATGCCCAGGAGTTTAGAATTTGTTCCAAAACGTTTGCACCCGTTTCCGGCACAGGGCGTACCATACCAGCTGTAACGAGATATTGTGCAACCAATTCGGCAGCTTTTATCGAATTTCTCCAAACGCGTGCAGTTCCATACTTCGTCGGTCTTTCACCACTGAGACGTTGGACCAATTCCAATCCGTCGCTGAGGTCCATTAATTTTAGCTGAAAAGAAAGCCTTTCCTTACCATCCCATGCACGCTTTTGTAACATCGGAAAATTAATCTAAGTACGTGCGGCACAGTTCGGGATCCAAAATATTTTGTGCCTGTTCTCGACGCGACCAAACATGCATTCGTGTAATCACGAAAACGAACCAAGGGTCCACCTTTCCTCCCAAACGATACTCACTTGAGCGAATATATCTTGCGTGCGTTTCAATTTATACAAGAGGACGATATAGACGTCGATCATGTAATGAACGTGATGAGAATCCGAGAGTGAGCGCAACCGATCGCTCCGTCGCAGAGAACGTACGCAAGCAGCGGCGAGTTTTACCGCTATGTCCTCGCAGCGGTCCTCGCAAAGTATTTTCAGCCTCATTGTCAGTAATTCACCTTTCTCCGAACAGCAGAACTCTGTAAATCGAGGATAATCTATCGTTAGATCGTTGTTACATCTTTCATAAGTTACGGGCGAACTTTGCATCAACGTCACGAGTCTATATTCGCGGTGCAACTGACATTGCCAAGATTCTATGACTCAACGTAAGGCGAACATCAACGATAACCGAATTGCGTCAGACGTTTCGTTTTCGCGAAAATCAACTTTGAATTTGCCTAGTTACCGGCTACGCATGGCTACACACGATCGACAGGATGCTATCCTACAAAACAAACTCGGTCGAAAATGTATTCGATTGGCAACTCAATACCACTTAATGACAAAATCCGCAATCACTTAAAACCAATAGGATGAAATTTGTTCAACGCCTCGTAATTTGAACAAAATATAGTCTGAGCGTGTTCTTGACATAGGAATTAAAAACGCCAGGGTATTCTTTCGTTTTTCTAAAAATATACAAACACGGATAAGGATCGTTCGTATTATAAGCTTCAATTTTCAAACTCGATTTTCCCAAAACAAAAAAAAAAAAAAAAAAAAAAAAAAAACAACGTAAGGCGAACATCAACGATAACCGAATTGCGTCAGACGTTTCGTTTTCGCGAAAATCAACTTTGAATTTGCCTAGTTACCGGCTACGCATGGCTACACACGATCGACAGGATGCTATCCTACAAAACAAACTCGGTCGAAAATGTATTCGATTGGCAACTCAATACCACTTAATGACAAAATCCGCAATCACTTAAAACCAATAGGATGAAATTTGTTCAACGCCTCGTAATTTGAACAAAATATAGTCTGAGCGTGTTCTTGACATAGGAATTAAAAACGCCAGGGTATTCTTTCGTTTTTCTAAAAATATACAAACACGGATAAGGATCGTTCGTATTATAAGCTTCAATTTTCAAACTCGATTTTCCCAAAACAAAAAAAAAAAAAAAAAACAAAAAAAAAAGAATAACACTAACGCAATTTTATTGTATCATTATATGTGATCCTCGTCTTATTTATTATTCCAGGCCGTAAGATCTTCTTGGTTACACCTTGTGTGACTTGTACAACGACGAATATAAAACCCACGTTGCGTAAAGAGAAAGAAGAAAGGAAGTAGGTGCGCGACCTACCCTCTTCATGTTCGGAATCCGGTTGGCCGTTAAGTATGCTGTCGAGAGCGGGATGAGTCCATGGATTGTGCACCAGAGCTATCAGGGCAGTGCACCTGGGTGCAGCGGGGTGTTGCACCAGGTGTGACGCGCACCTCTGTAACGTTACACTGAGGTGCGTCTTCGTCGCGGGTGACAACTTCGGCCACTCCCCGCGCAGTACCAATTTCAACGTGTGTCTACAATGATAAAGACGCGTGATACGACCAATTAAGCCGCGTTTAACAAAGAGTGAAATTCATCGAAGAGAAATTAACGAGGTGGAAGGCCACATCTTTGACCTCTTAGAGGTACACGAGCACAGGTAAAGATCATTTTCATTAAAAACCCTTGGATTTCGATGATGAAAAAGGGAAACACAGTTTTATCGGTGGTGGAAATACTCACTTGTGAGCCCATTCTATGAGAGACTGGGTGGCCTCTGGCGTTGCCCCAGGAATGAAATTGGTGACATGCTCCCAGGCGGACAGAAGTGCATTCACCTTGTCGCCGTACTTCTTTTTGCTGTCACTCAATGTCGCTTCAAGCCCCTGCAACCCGGTAAATCAGCCATCGATTAAACGCAAGTAAAACCTCCCGTTCATAGACTTTTCCAGAAGAAAGAGGGGAAATGGTTCGACTAATCGACTCTTTGAACCGCTGTCCGAGTCTTAATCGTTTGTCTCTGCATCGTGCAATTTGTACGTCTACTTCTAACCGATCGTTTTCGACAACTGATTATCCGCGCCACCTAAAACGATATCATCGCGATGAAAATATAGAACATCGTATTTCCAATTTGAGAATCGAACTGCTGGGTATTTTCGACGGGAGATTGAAAAGGAAAAAGGGGTAAAGGAAGATGTAAGATAGAGAACGCACGAAGATACATCGTTTTCAGGAACGGATAGACAGCGAGGTTTTCGTTTTCGTCCAACAAAATTATTTACTATTATGCGATTTATATATTTAATAATTGTAATTTTATATCGTATTTCACAATTATAAATTTATTACTACTATTTATCATTACCTAGAAGAAAGAAAGTTTTCCTCTGGCTAATGATAGTTACAAAGGACCAGCGAAATATTTAACTGCAAAGTTTCGCGATGATAATTCGTTAACTTTAACCGAGCTCGTCATTTTCGAGGATTCGAAATCGCGTCTTTCTCTGATCCAAGAATTCGCCGTCAGAATGTCCAATTTTCCCGACGAAAATATTCCGTTGTTTAACACATTGCATCGCATAACGCGTTGCATACTTCTGTTCATCAGAAATGCCTTCGCTTTAATAATGTTTGCTTCAACACGTTTTGTCCAATGTTCTATTTGTCTGTCAAAGTTACCTCGCCGAGAAATACCGAGATACTAAAATGACGAAAAGATGTAGAATTCAACAGTTGCGTCAGCGTTCCTTAAACGATCGAACCGATGCAAAACCAATGCGTTAAATAACTTCACATTTGTTAGATTTCCGTTACGATTCTAAAAGTTTAAGCATAGGACGTTGAAGAACGGCCGACTGATAATCCAGCGTATAATTATTAATTACCGAGGAAGGTATTTAATCGCTGGAAAAGCGGCAGGGTTGTAGTTTTCAGCAGGTAGCAAGACCAGTGGCCGAGAACCACGTGCGAAAACAAGACGGAAACGATATCCTCCTATTAAACCGCAAATATTGGGCAACCGGAATGAATTTCCCGCTGTATCTGAAAACTGGCCGATGAAATCCTCTTTTTGATTGATCCAGAGGCCAACGATCGCGAAGTGGCGAACCAACGCTCGTGCCTACGCGACTAATAATGCTAGCGAACGAAATCAAATACAAAAGCGATTTAAGAAATTGAAGGCGAAATGAGTTACGCGTTAAAGGGCGATCCATAGTTCTAACGGAGGAAAAGAAAGCAGGAAAAATTGACGCGTTCAGTTACGAGCGCGTTCGTTACAATTCAATTTTGTTCGTTAACAAACGAATGAAAAAAAGTATTTTCGTAGATGCATGAGAAACGATTTTTGTATATAGGTCGAACGGATGATTTCAATGCGCAATAAATATCGGAGACTCGACAGTGTAGAAGATCGAATCTCCGTTTGAATGAAAATTTACTATTTCATGGAAACGCTTACAAGATACTGGTAGAAAATATGCACAGTTTTTACTTTCTCACAGATTCTTCCTTAACTACGTATCCTATGGTTGCCGCGAAGCATTAGCATAAAAAAGATAATAAGAAAATAATAAGAAAGAGAAAGCATAATAAGAACAAAAATTACCTGATTAAAATAAAGCGTCAACTGTTCAGCCATTTAATTCGGTATTTAAATCTGCAACGCTAAAATACAAGGTAACTTTTCAAGCGACCTTGGCTAGAGATGTTTTTATTTCTTTGCAAAATCAATTACATTCTAAAAGCAAACGGGAAAAGGAGGAAAAGCGTTGATAAAAAGGAAAAGCATTAACGGTATCAAGCAAACAACCGACAGAATTTTCGCAGATAAAAGAAGTCGCTGGAAAAATTCCTCGAACCCGGGAGGAAAACTTCCAATTGGAAAGGAGTTAATTTCGAAGGCATACCTTGCGAGCTCAACCATCGGTTCTTACGGGCAACTTCCTGATCTTACTTTCGCGTAACTTTCCCCATTTGCAACTTCTGTGCCCCGTTCACGAGCAACTCCGCGATGCAGATACCCCTCGTTTCATCCCCGATTCGTTTCTTTACTTATTCCAGTTCTCGTTCTACGGTAACTCACCCCCAATTTTACACCTCTCACCGATAAAATTTTCCTACTCGCGTTTCCCCAGGCAAATTGGAAAATTCGTTCGTTTCGTAAGATCGCGCGTATCTGTTGCGAAAATCTTGCTCTCTTCTCTCAATCCTCCTTTTTACCCATTAAGGACAAATCTCAGCGTTAACGTAACATACATTTCATTTACAATTCCTTCTTCAGTTATTTCGTATTACCGGATTTTACCTTTTAGCACTGTGATCGTGAAAGCAAAGTCCAAGGATACGTTGAACGTTTCTTTCGTCGCTGTTTCATTTTCCATCTACGTCTCTTACGATCTTACGCGAAATGTAAAAAAAGAATTAAGCCATTTGTACGTACTTTTTATAAATCTTGAAAATCACTCCTGCGTTTCTGATTCGCGTAATGTTTTCCAATAAGGTACGTAACTATATCGGTACGTTTTTTATACCTCGATACAAAAGATATTTCGAATTACTTTACATCTCGCAATCATATTAAGTTCACGTATTGCTTCGCTGTTACTTCGGTCCTTAATGGGTTCTAACGCGCGATTGAAAAGGGAAACTGTAGCTTTTCTCTGTTCACAAAGTGGAAAAGGAATCGATGGTCGATTAATTCCTACTGTTTCGATCGTTGCAGTTTTCTAGTTTCTGTCTTACGGTGTAACAACGTATAGCCGTGACCCTGTAACGGAAACTGGCAGAACGAAAAACGAGGCTCGGATATAGTAGCAGGCGAAGTATTTCCGATATTAACTTTTACATCGCAGCTTTTCAATAACGTGATTTTATATAGCCCGTCAGGCTTTCGCGAAATTCTATCAACTTCCTCCTCGTATCAAATGGAATTCCAGCGAACATGCAGCTTCGTCGCCGCGTTTCTCGATTCGACTGTTTATTCGAGTCCTTGTCACCGTTTTCTCGCTTCTTCTTATTTCATCGATTATTCGACCAACGAAACACGTTGAATAACAAGGAAAAGTCGTGGCAATTGTTTCTATCGCGTTTAAAAAGATACATCGACGTAATGCAAGTGTTTCGAAATCGTAAAACTTTGGTAAAACACAGAGGATATCGCTATCAAATATTATTGTCGTACATTTTACGCTCTTCTACCACTTTACACGTCGTTGGACATTGAACTCGAGACTTAGGTACTTCCGGTAAATCCACAGCTCTGGAAAACCTAGGTATAAGAGGTCAACTACGGGTATAGCGCAACGAGAGCGTAAGCGCCTTTAAAATTAAACGAACAGCAGATCCAGTCTAATTGCCCATGCTTTGATAAATCTGGTCGGACAAGCGGCTATTCGATCGAACGTTTGATAGATACATTCCGTTCCTAATCTACGCCAACTATCGCGTGTTACATCGTTCTCACGAGATCAACGTTGTTGCATGGTAATTGATCAACGCGATAGAGTTTAACATTAGAACTACCACACCAGTCAAATTGACTGGTTTTACAATTTTATTTTAAAATTCCTACTTCACGTTATATTTTTTCCCGCTTTGATGCAATGACTTTCGCAACGATAACTAAAAGAATAACGTAATGAATTTTATTTTGTTTTTTATGTATTCAAACTTAAAATAATTATGTATCAAGGCTACTTATACCAATACCAGTGAAAATGACTGGTAGTTGTCAAAGTGTAAAGGGATCCTGCAATCTGTTCATCGAACCCCAATTAACCAGTTTCCTCGTTTTGTACAATTTGCCATGCGTTTTTCAAATTTTTACCGCGTATCATTCGATATGATGATATCGGATATCAAGAAAATTCCGGATCAATCGCTAAATGCTAACACCAGAAATACCACACCAGTCAAAATGACTGGTTCTACAATTTTATAAATGTACCCAACCCTCGTTTAAGGATGATGGTCGCAGATGGATTAATAATACGAAAAATGTACTACATAACATGCAATTGCTTTTGTAAGAAAGTAATAAATCAATAAATATAAAAATATTCTATTATCGCGTATTTTTTAAAGACCAGTCATTTTTACTGGTTTTGATAGAAATAGCTCCGTGTTGACTATCGGTAGTTCTAGTGTTAATACGAATAGAGGTCGAGTAAACGATACGAAAGACAAAGGTTCGAGGGATGGTACGAACCATTGATGAAAATGAAAAGAAAACGAAGCTAGGACAGTGTAGGCTGGTTTGTCGTGAGACGAACCCTCTTTCTCTCTCTTTCGTTCTCTCTTTTTTCTGCGAAAGAAGGACCGAAAATGGACCTGTGTCCTCACCACGCACGACTTTTGGATGTGCGAAGACATTCAGAGGGGTGGTCGTGCTGATCGGCGATACAGCAGCAGCGATACTGAAGTTTCGGTCGAGAGAACGCGTGGTGGTCGTCGAGACACTGGTAAAAGATCTCCCTTCTTCTTCGATCAAGGCCTAGGCTAACGAGCGACGGGATTTTCCTCCGCGTCGATGGCAGCGAAGACCTTCTTCCTCCGCTCTGAGCTGAGGATGACGCTGAGCTGGCAGGGGTAGGGGCAGGGCTCGTAGCGGACATCAGCGACCTTCGCAGCTTCAAGTTTCGATATCCTGAATTACCGGAAGATCCGTGGACGATGTCCTTCCACGAGACCGAGCCTTCTATCTTTTTCTTCTCCTTTTCCCTTCCCCTTCCCGCTGCCTACTTTCTTCCGTTTGGTCACTGTCAGTCCCCTCCGCAAAGTTGTTCCACTATCCTCCTCCTCCTCCTCCTCCGCCACCACCTCCGCCTCCTTTTCTTTCTCGCTTC